>NC_133319.1:2007815-2062499 GCF_012295235.1 Primulina huaijiensis | reverse complement strand
TTGCGGAATAAAATAACCAACAAGAACACAAAGATTTACGTGGTTCACCCAATATAGGCTACGTCCACGGAGCACTGCAACTTTTATAACTGGAAGAAATATTACAACAAGTGTATACACCAATACACTCAATATTTCTCACACTCCCAACCCGAGTATACCGAGAAAATAATTTCTCTAACTTACACAAAGAGAATTCCCGCACTCAAGAAAAAAATACACTCTTTTTTTTCTATGCACTCTCTTTTTATCAAAGCTAAAAATCTTTTGATTTTGGGATACTAAAAGCAAACAAGGAAGGCTCAATTTATAACAAATTTCTTGAACCAACTTTGAAGACTTCCCGATGTGGGATATGTGGGAAAACATTATTATATTTAATGTGTGGGCCCCACATCCTTACCTAACAGATCTGACCCAATTAAATGAAGCTCCAATGAATTAAATTGATATAATCAACTCATGATTAATCAATATAATTTGTTAACGAATTTATTAGAGATTTTTACGCTTTATGTTGATGCTAGTCGATCTTTTTTAAGGTCGACGTAAGATTTTGATACCGTCCAGAAAATCATCATCGCGAGCCATTAGAAAAAACGGTTTATATAATCCAAACCATCGCTAATTAGCGACGGTTTTTTTAGCAACGCTTTAGAGGAAAAAAAAAAACTAAAGACGCCTTGAATATAATCTATTTTTATATTTTCTAATTTGACAGCAACCTTACTAAGCTTGTATGAGAGTGTGTTGTCGTGTGGCAGTTGATCGGGTGTAAGGTGATTATGTCACCACAATTGTGATCAACTCTTAGCCTCTCCTTCCTATCTCCTTTTTCTTACCTTATTACAAACGCAACTATATTTATTTTATGTGACAGGATGACCCGACCCGACACGACACGACACGACAAACATAACTCATTTTCACAGCTATGAGTGTGTGTTGTTGTGTGGGAGTTGATTGGGAATAGTTAACGTCAAGGTGATTACGTCGCCACAATTTTCAATTCTTCGGCTCCTTCTTACCTTATTCCACGAAACTTGTCATAAAACTTATTTTATACCACTATTATTACATATATATTCCACAACTAAACGCTCTTTTGCTTCATATATGCACAATAACTATATAGTTTTATAAAAATTATAATTTCGTATCATATATATTGATTGTCGAGGGAAGATACGTACGGGGAAAACGAGATTTCTTTCCGGGTGGGTGCTCGACATTGGAACCATGGCTTCTGAAAAAGGTGAGTTTTTAGTTTTTTTTTATCAGACAAGGTGAGGTAAATTATGTAAAATTTTAAATGGAATTTTACGTAAATTCGATTTGATTGAATCATACTTAAATCTTAATATGATCCGATAATAATTCTCAAAGTTCAGATAATGAAGCGTTGGAAAATTTTTTGAGGACTCAAATTTTGAATTGTATCCCAAAATATCCACTCGACTTAGCACTTGATCGAAATGGCGAGTATGAAGTGCCGACGGACTTCAAATTAAGATTCAATCAAAGGCTTTCACTCCCAATATTCACGGGCAACAAGATTGTGGACATCCACAACAACCCTCTTCAAATAATCCTAGATAGCCACGATCATCATCAATATCCCCCTTACTCCATCGGGGTTGAAATCTTGGTCCTCGATGGGGACTTTCCAGGCAGTAGTCATAACGATACATGGAGTAAAGACGAATTTGCTCGGTATATCAAGAAAGAGAGAACTGAAAAACGGCCCTTGATTACCGGGGAATCGAAGGTGACCTTGTGGAATGGCGTTGGTGTGGTTGGGGACATCAAGTTTACTGATAATTCGAGCTGGATTCGGAGTAGGCGATTCCGGCTTGGGGCTAGGGTGGTGCAAATTCAAGGTGGGAACAGTTTGCAAAATATGATGTTAAGAATACGTGAAGCCGTGACCGAACCGTTTGTTGTTAAAGAACATCGCATTGAATGTAAGTATGTATTATATACATCTCATCTATTTATTTAGTCTCCTAAAAAAATTATTCAAGTGAAAGTCTAAGGATATATATGTTTGGAGAATGCAGTGTACAAGAAACATCATCCACCAACATTAGAGGACGAGGTTTGGAGACTGGACAAGATAGGAAAAAGGGGAGTGTTTTACCAGAAACTAGCATCTGAGGGCATTCACACCGTCCAAGATTTCTTGAAGCTTTTCATGGTTGATTCCTCAAAACTTAGAGAGGTGATTTCTTTTTATTTATTACATATTTAATCTAACACATATATAGGTGTATGTGTGTGTGAACGGGCGTGCGTGTTAATTACTGAATTCGAGCTGTGCAGATAATGGGAGCAATGTCGGACAGAATGTGGGAAGCAACCTTAAAGCATGCTAAGACTTGTGTGATGGGCACAAAGTTGTATAGATTTCATGGGGACAACTACATCTTGACCCTTAATCCAATATGTCAATTGGTGAAGATTGAAATCAATGGCCAAATTTACTTGGAGTGTGACTTTGAAAGGATTCAAGGGGTGAGTAAATTTCATCGAGTGAAGCATCTTATTTTCTCTACTCATCAAAATATGCAATAAATTTCCATGCATCGAAGCAGGCTCATATACAACGTTTCGTGAAAGATGCGTACGCAAACTGGAATTGTGTGGAGGAAGTCGATAGCGAAGCCCAAAACACTGTACAATTGATAACCAACAAAGGTACCATTTTCTACTCTCTTTTTTTTTTTTTTATCAGTATTCTAACTTTTCTTGCAAAATTAGATTAGATATTCAGATTCTTTATATATTATATAGCATAATTCGCGTGATCCTGAATCTATAAATTTACTGATTTATTTTGTACATTAATGAAACCTGTGATGTGGATTCAGTGTCAAGTAATGAAGAAGGAGGGGGGAATGCTCGGAATGGGCTCTGAATTCAGGTTTCTAGCTATATGTATCAGCCATGGAGATCATCAAAGTGGTGTATATATGATTTTGTTCTTTGAAAAATGTTGCCAAGTACTAGTTTTGTACGTTGGGCAGTTGATTGTGTATTAGTTGTGATCAGATTTATTAGATTAATTGTTCTGTAATATATTGTTTTGATTTGGCGAAAGGACATTGCTATTGTTCTATAGGGACATAATTAGCTTTTTCTTGTTGGGACAATGTACTAAAAATAGCTTGAAACTTATCAGATATTTTAATGTGCAAAATGGGTAGTTCCAAAAAATGGCCAAAATTTCAGGATGAAGCTCCTAAAACTAGATTGTTAAAATTTATATGTATGTGAAAAACAGATTGCATATGTACAAGATCACCAAACATCTGCACTCTTCAACAGTGCAATATCATCTGCTGGAATATCTGTATAAGCTTTACTCTGTATTTCCCGCAGAACATTCACCACATCTTTCATATATGGCCTCATATCCCTCCCATTCTGTAGACAACGAAATGCCAACTCTGCCACCGCATTCACCATTGTTCTCACCCTGTAATCTGACTCGAACTCGAGATCCTTATCCACAAGATCATGCAATTCAGCATTTTTTATCTTGTTAATAGCCAGTGATGACAAATTTATCTCGTCTCGATTCCTAGTGATGTCTACCGCGGTCTTTGAAGAAATAAGCTCAACCAACACGACCCCGAAGCTGTAAACGTCGCTCTTCTCTGTTAGCTGATAGCACTGGTGGTACTCAGGGTCAATGTAACCCAGTGTGCCTTGTGGGGCTGTAGAGACATGTGTAACATCCAATGGGAGGAGACGGGAGAGGCCGAAATCCGCAACTTTGACGCAAAGATTGTTGTCCAGGAGAATGTTAGAGCTCTTGACATCACGGTGGATGACATCTGAGGCGTGCAGATAGGCAAGAGCGCTCGCGGTTTCTATAGCAATGTTCAACCTGGCGGCCCAGGACAGGGATTTGGGTGTCACACGCTTACCGTGAAGATGATCCGAAAGCGTGCCATTCGGGATGTATTCGTACACGAGGAGTAAATCTCGACCTAATCGGGAGGTGCATCCGTAAAGCGAGACGAGGTTTTGATGCCTCATCCGTGTGAGGATATCGACTTCATTCATGAACTGCTCGACTCGTCTGCAGTTGTTTTCGTACAACCTTTTAACCGCAACAACGCGACCATCTCGGAGTTTGCCTAATCAAAAGGATCAATCAAACATGTTTATATACAAATGCCTTTATATGAACACATTCTTGGCTATGTATCTCTATCTTTGAATAATATCAAGTACCTCTATATACCGCTCCATATCCACCATCTCCAAGTTCCCTTCTGGGATCAAAACTTTGTGTGGCTTCATCTAGTTCTCTGTAACTGAAAACATGGACTCCGGGCTTCTCTAGATCTTTTAGTACTGAAGATGGATGTGAAACCGAAGATGAACTCCATTGCAGATTTTGGAGACGACGATGATACACAAAGAAAATTGTGCTCATTGTAAGTGCGGTAACTGCAGCTGCTCCTATACCTGGAAATCACACATTATCATCAATTCATTAAAAAAATACGTGTATATAAATAAAGATACAAGCATTATTGTTCTCTGGGATAATGTAAACATAAGATTTGAAGATCATTTAAAATGTATTTTTACCTATACCAATCTTGAGTCCCAAATTTAATCTTCTACCTGTGGAACAAAAAAAAAATAATTAAGGTCATGCACCAGTCGAAAACAAAAATCTTTATGTTAAAAATAGAAAGAAACGAATAGGGAAGAATGCAGTCCAAGCCCACCATTCCTCTCGCAGCCTACACAATCTTCAGCTTCTTCCCATTGCAAAACAAATCCCTTCTTCAAAATGTCAATATAACTCATATTCAACTGCGTGCCTAGATCATCAGTCCCCAGAGGTGTAATAACCAAAGCCTGGCACGACTCGATCGAATAGTTCATGTGCTCACCGAGTTCGACATGGAAAACAGCAAAAGAATGTTGACTGCCATTGCTAGCACAATCCACTTTATATATCTTTTGCTCGTACGGAGTGTCGCAGCCGTAGAAGACGAAGAGTTCATCCGTCGAAGGTCCGTAGCTAAACGAAGTCCTATCCAGGCTAAAGTTATGTGTAGGGACGGGGCACTTGTTGCCAACATCGTATACCTCGGACATAGCTAACAAAAGGGAATTGTTCTCATAAAACACGTCCTTAACGATTAAGTCGTGGTCGTTGATCCTGATCAAAGGTTTGTTTTCGTCACAGGAGACATCGAATTCAGGTAATCCACAGTGGGGCTGGTCCAGGCCAGTAACCCGAAAGGGGTGGCGTATGATCAATCCATTGCAGGTTCGAGTGGCACAACTAGTGGTTGAACTTGTGTTGGTAGATGTCGATTTTTTAACGAAAAGAATGAACAACATAATTATAGTAACAGGAGGACTAATTTTCTTGGATTTCAACATGTTTTCTGGAACTATTGATCTGTTTTAGAGTTGAGAAAGTGGTGAAGAATGGACACTGTGCAAAGGTAAAGAAGAAGGGAATATCAAAATAGATTATTGCTCAATTGGTAGGTGAAATACCAGGTGGGTATCATCTGATTCGATGAAATTTTCTTTGATTTTATGCCAAAAATACCATATTTTGACTAACTGTATCATTCTCCATAAGAAGCCAATTATTCATTCTTGACTTCAAATGGAAGCGCAGACAAGATATCTACCTCTACGCATGCTTTTACAGTTTGCGTGTGTGGGGTTTGTGTTAACAGCCAATTGGGCATTCATTTGCTTCATCTAGGAAAAGATAATAATTTGACTATTATTTAATTTAAGACTGAAATTGGATTTCATTGACCCAAGAAGGCGACTGTGTTCCAATTTTTGTTCAATTTGGCTTCCGAGTTGAATTTTTAAATACTATTAGTCATTTATTTTAGGTATATATTTTCAAATTTTATTTTCCTTTTGATATAATCAATCGGTAATCTTGTTCTTCCCGATCAATTTTATATTTCTACATATCAAAATTATAATATTTAAATTATTATTACTACTGCACAAGCGTACGACGCGTGACTGTAATCGTTTCTGGTCAAGAAAAACTAAATATATTTTGTTAGTAAAAAGTCGTTTTTTAAAATCCCCAAAGATAGAGACTAAAAATGATTTTTTTTAGTATGTCTCTTGTGAGACGGTCTCACGAATCTTTATCTGTGAGACATGTCGACTAAGAGATCCATTTTCATGAATGACCCAAATAAGAGATCCGTTTCACAAAATACGACTCATGAGATCGTCTCACACAAATTTTTGTCCTTTTTTTTTTCTCAGCAAACAAAAATGCTTCCTCAGTTGAAATTTGACATCTAAATGACGTAAGCACGAGGGGGAATGAATTTATTAGTAGTAGTATTATTATTTTGTATTTTAATTATTATTTTATTGACTGAGAAGATTAGTCATTTTATTATTTTGTGTGTGATCCTATTTATTCAAATTTTATTTTCGTTTTATTATTAATTTTTTTTTGTGTGGTTTTCTTCAACGTCTCTCTTCTTACGTTATTTTTTATTTGTCTTCTTTCTAGCTTTGAAAAATTACAAAGGGGAATGAATTGATTAGATGTGATGAAATTATTGGAGAAATTTCATTTTTGGATATGTATATTTACTTTTTTGTGATTTTGGTTTTTAATATTATCGAATTTCAAAATTGGTAATGTGTTTTTTTGATTTTTGAAAATTATAATGTCGCTACACACGTCAACGTCAGATCAACATCTCATCAGTGTGACCACGTCAGCACCATATCGTCAAAAACTAAAATTGCAAAAAAAAAAAAAATCATATTTGACCATATAAATGACTAAAATCGTAAAGAAAAAAGAATAAGACTAAAATGAAAATTTTCACAAACTATTTTACAACCATTTTCTTCTGAATTTTTTAAACCGACCAATTATAATTTCAATTTTGTTGATTTTTTTTTCAATTATATAAATTTGTATTCGAAGATATCACAAAAAGAATAACATTTTTTTAGGGGGAAAAAATTGGAACGGAAAGTTACTCATTAAAGTTCCACCACACGCATGATTTAATGGCTATACATAGCCAGCTGGTTTGGTATAAAAATTGAATATATCTCAACGGATATCTATATTGTGAAATATTATAAAATTAATATCATTTCAGGTGTCCGAATATTCATTCAATTAATTGTTCCAAATATATAATATGACAAAAACTTGTGTGAGACGGTTTCACTGGTCGTATTTGTGAGACGGATCTCTTATTTGGGTTATTAATGAAAAAGTATCACTTTTTATGCTAAGAGTATTACTTTTTATTGTGAATAGGGTAGAGTTGAACCGTATCATAGATAAATATTTGTGAAACCGTCTCACAAGAGATCTACTCTAATATGATATATATTGAAAATAGTCGATTATATTTATGTTGTATATAAAACAAAAGTATTACTTTCACAATTGCATCCACTCACTTTATAAGGATTAATATCGAGTCATATGACCATGACTAAACAAAATATTCACAAAAATTCATGTAAAATTGTCTCACGGTTTAATTTTGTGAGACAGATCTCTTATCGTAACTCCACTCATGAAAAGATATTACTTTTTATGCTAAAAGTATTAGTTTTCAGTATAAATATGGATCAAGTCAACTCGTCTCACAGATATAGATTCGTGAGAACGTCTCACAAGATATTTATTATATATATATAATGAGAAACAATGTGAATTTTGTATGGGAAAATAATTTTTATTTTGTTTTTAAAGTATAACAATTTTCTCAGAAATTTTTATACAAAATCACCGTCATAATAACAATTGTAAATACAAATATGAAAGGACGAGGTTAAAAGGCAATTAAATAAAACGTCGGGGGCATATTGGACAATTGATACAACATCTTTTTCTCGGGCCGAAATAATAAAACCGTGAATCGTAGTGAGATTCTCACGAAATCAATTAACAAGCCACGAGGCACGAGCCAATAAAATAGCCGTTGCAAGTCCCAAATTTTTTAAAATCCAAAATCATCGCTCAGACACAAATACAGTATTTTTATTGCTCGCCTCTTTCCTTTTTCGTATCTCTTGCTCTGATTTTGATTCGCGTGAATCTGGTTGAAAATCTCCAACCTATCAATTCTCAGGCATTCTATGGAATTCTTTGAAATTGATTTTTGTTAATTTCCTTGATTTCTGCTAAGCTGCTTCACTGAAGCTTTGCTGCTCTTAATTTGAGTTAGATCTGATTGGAAATCTATCTGCGCTCAGTTCTCAGGTGGAATTCTTCACTTATCTGTCATTTGTTACTGTTAATTTTATGTTCTTTTTCTGTTTCCAGATTGTTGCCATTAATAATATTTATGTCTGGATTGTGAATTTTTCTGCTCACTGTTAACTTGATCTTTTTCTCTGTTTCGTTTTCGGTTTAATTTGTCCTGTGATGAGTCTAGTAAATTTATTTTCTTGATTTAGATCGTGTTGGATCAATAGTTGTCATTGTGAAGAACAGTTCGATTTTATTGCAGAAGTAGTAACACTCGTCTATGTGACTGTTTATTCATTGATTTTAGCCTATTTTGAAAGTTTCAGATCGTGCTTGAAGGGGGAAGTTTCTATCAGGAGCAAAATTACCCTTTCCTCGTTGAAGAATCTACTTTTTATAAAATCTTGAAGCGATATGACAGTCAGAACGCCTAGCACGCCTGCCGCAAAAATAGACAGGTCACCGGCAGCCACTCCAGGGGGACAGAAATCAAGAGAAGACAAAATTTTGGTAACAGTAAGGTTAAGGCCCCTGAACAAGAGGGAACAATCCTCTAAAGATCAAATAGCCTGGGAATGCAGCGATGATAATTCCGTTGTGTACAAGCCTAGCCCCCATGAACGTGGAGCTCAGCCAACCTCCTTCACATTTGGTAAGTGATATGTTAAGCATATGCTTGTTGGTTTTGTTTTGCCAATACTTTGGATTAAGAAATTCAATCGGAAAATCTTGCATTCGTTTCAGACAAAGTCTTTGGACCTGATTGTTCAACGGAATCAGTTTATGAGGATGGCGTGAAGACTGTTGCTTTATCTGCTCTCATGGGTATTAATGGTTAGTCAATTCAGTTACTACTTGCACAATGAACTAATGTATGTATCTTCTCGTTTCCTTCATAAAATACTTAGATTTTTCACTTGCTTTTGTGCAGCAACTATATTTGCATATGGACAAACCAGCAGCGGGAAAACTTATACGATGAAAGGAATTAAGGAGAAAGCTGTTAATGATATATACATGCATATAGTGAATGTAAGCGTCAATAAAAATGTCTTCTGTTGTGCATGTGCTTAATATTTTTCCTACCATCACAAATATTAGAGTTAGCAGGAAGCATGAGCGAGTGAAAAGACTTTTGAGTCATGTCATAAACATCTAAATCTGCGAGTGTTTATGCGTTCTTAATAGAGTTCATGTTCATCAGAATAAAGTAAACTAAAAGGTTTAATTATGGCAACACTAGATATCTCAAATTTGACTATTACTCCAATTTCTTCTTCAGCTCTTCATATTGAGTCTTGATTGAAAAGTAGAAGTTTTTCTTTGTATGTTCACATTTCACGTCTATTATTTAACTTCAAAAGATGCAAAATTTTAGCCTGGAAGCAGATTCTCACTGACGAATCCACGACTCCTTTTTTTCTGTGTGGTTACACTGTTGTTATTCTAACCCCTTGAATTTTGGCTACTAAACAGAATCCAGAACGAGACTTCAGAGTAAAAATATCTGGCCTAGAAATCTATAATGAGAATGTAAGAGATCTACTGAATTCGGAGTCTGGCCGTAATCTGAAACTCTTGGATGATCCAGAGGTGACAAACTCTTAGTTGTATCAAGAAAACTGTTATACTTAGTGTTATATGCACTTAGCCTTCATCTTCATCTTTTGACTTCATCAATATTTATTACCTGAGTGCAGAGAGGAACCCTGGTAGAGAAATTAGTGGAAGAGACAGCGAATGATGATCAACACTTGAGACATTTAATAGGTGTTTGTGATGGTAAACATTTGAAACCTTTGGCACCAAGATAGTTATACCACTACACATTGCTAAGAAGAATAGCTGATTTTGTTGCTCTTTCTTTCTTGTAGCTCAAAGGCAAGTAGGTGAAACTGCCCTCAACGATACCAGCTCTCGATCACACCAGATTATAAGATTGGTCAGTTTGCTTTTCATATTTCTGGTTGGAATACACGAGAAAATGTTTAGGATATATGTATTTTTGTCACTAATTTGAGTTCCTTAATTTGCAACACAGACTATTGAAAGCACTCTTCGTGAAAGCTCTGATCATGTGAGATCTTATGTTGCAATCTTGGTAAAATCAATTGTCTCTCTTCCATGATATAAGATCTCTTGGAAGCATATGACAACTTTTTTGATATTTTGGCTTGTCTTTCTGTTGTGCAGAACTTTGTTGATTTAGCTGGAAGTGAGAGGGCATCACAAACAAATGCGGAAGGTGCCAGACTTAGAGAGGGCTGTCATATTAACCTGAGCCTGATGACCCTCACAACAGTAATTAGGAAGCTCAGGTCAGAAAAAGCATCTAAATAGACAACCAACAATCGTGTTATCCTCCAGCGCCATTGCTTCTGGCACTTTCTTTTATTTTCTTTCCCTTTCGTTTTCTATATGTGGTTGAGGAGGGTTCATGGTATGATTGGATTTCGCTCAAACTTTTACAGACAGGATGAGAATGCTCTATTAATATTGCAAGAACGTGAGTTTGTCAAGCCAAATATTTTATTGCTTTTTAACTTGAAAACTATTGGCTTCCAGTGTGGGAAAAAGAAGTGGTCACATACCATACAGAGATTCAAAGCTAACACGCATACTGCAGCATTCACTGGGTGGAAATGCGCGTACTGCCATCATATGCACATTGAGTCCCGCTTCAAGTCATGTTGAACAATCACGTAACACTCTTTTGTTTGCCATCCGAGCCAAGGAAGTGACAAATAACGCCCAAGTGAATATGGTACTTTCTTTATCGAGGAGCATTAGTCCATACACAGATATATGTTTTTCTCCCCTTCATTCAACAATATGGAGCAATTATAGTTCTTTAATATTGTTTGGATGTTTTTGTCAGGTTGTTTCAGATAAACAGCTTGTCAAGCATTTGCAAAAGGAAGTAGCAAGACTGGAGGCAGAGCTACGCGCACCAGATCCATATAATGAGAAAGATTTAAAAATTATCCAGGTTCACTATCTTTACTCGTTTTTTCTTTTTTAAAAAAGAAGGGCCTCAAAGTTTTATTGTATTTTAACATTATGCTTTAGATGGAGAAGGAAATGGAGGAACTAAAGCGACAAAGAGATCTAGCACAGTCTCAGGTGGATGAGTTGAGTAGAAAACTGAATGAGGAACAGGTATCTAATTTTGTCTCATTTTAACTCTCCCCTCATTTATTTCATGCATCTTGATCATCAAAAACCATTTTACTATATTTTCTTATAATAATAACTCTCTAAATTAAATGTTTTATAGCTTTCTCTGAAGTCTAAAAACTCGTATTTTTCTATGTAATTCAGGTACACAAACCTTCTGAATCACATAGCCCTGTTGCAAGGAAGTGTCTGTCTTTTTCAGCAACTTCATTACCAAAACTTGATGGAAGTGAGTTTGGACACCACAAAAGAATAAGTAATACAGTGGGAGTAAGCAATACACTGGGACTGCGGACGATGAGGCAATCATCAACAGCTCCTTTTACACTGATGCATGAAATTCGGAAACTTGAACAGCTTCAGGAGCAGTTAGGTGATGAGGCCAATCGAGCTCTTGAGGTACTACAGAAGGAGGTAGCATGTCATAGACAGGGTAACCAAGATGCAGCAGAGACTATTGCTAAGCTGCAAGCAGAAATAAGAGAAATGCGTGCCATTCGGCCAGCTCCAAAAGAACTTGAAGTTGAAAGTGTTGTCACAGTTAACAAGAGTGTTGGTGCAAACCTGAAGGAAGAGATAACTCGACTCCACTCTCAAGGAAGCACCATTGCAGATCTTGAAGAGAAACTGGAAAATGTTCAGAAGTCTATAGACAAATTAGTTATGTCACTTCCAACCAATAATGAACAGCCAGCCAAGGATGAAACTCCAAAATCAAAGAGTGTTTCTAAAAAGAAAAGGTTACTTCCTTTAGTTTCAAGTAACAGTCTCAACAGGCAAAATTTCATAAAATCTCCATGTTCACCTTTATCAGTTTCGAGACAAGTATTGAACGGCGAGACAGAAAATCAGGCTCCAGAATTGGATGATACGGTGTCTAATGAAATTCAACCAGTTTCTGAAAAAGATACCCCCACAAAGAGTGAAAGTGGAGATGTCTCCTCAAAAGAAAACACTCCGTATCGACGTTCAAGTTCTGTCAATATGAGAAAAATGAAAAGGATGTTTCAAAATGCGGCAGAAGAGAATGTTAGAAGCATAAAAACTTATGTGACAGAACTTAAAGAGCGGGTTGCCAAGCTGCAATACCAAAAACAGCTTCTTGTATGCCAGGCAAGCTAATTATTCTCTATCAACTTCTTATTTCAGCATCAATAGATTATTCTTAAACCATGAGATTACACAGAAAACCTAGACGTGTGTGCAGGGAGCTTCTTTTCTTTGCATGCACCGAGTGCATATTAGGTGTTCCACATTTTTCAGTTATATTTGACCTTCCAATGTTTACTTCCTATGCCTTTAGGTGCTCGAGCTCGAGGCTAACGAAGCTGCTGGACACAATTTGGATGATGGTGAGATTCTTCCTGAGATACAGGAGTCCCCTGCATCGTGGCATACGACTTTTATTGAACAGAGGCAGCAGATTATCGAGTTGTGGGATGTTTGCCATGTGTCAATCATTCACAGGACACAATTTTATCTGCTATTCAAAGGGGATCATGCTGATCAGATATACGTCGAAGTGGAGCTCAGACGCTTGACATGGCTGCAGCAACACCTAAACAAACTTGGAAGTGCAAGTCCTGCTCGTGTGGGAAACGAACCCACAATCTCTTTATCATCAAGGTTCATCATTCTCTATCCTGAAAAAGAATTTTTTTTTTATTGATCATCAAGTTAAAGCCTCTGATTTCAAATTATCTACTATGTGATTCAGCATCAGAGCGTTGAAGCGTGAAAGAGAGTTTCTTGCAAAACGGCTTACAACACGTTTGACGACCGAGGAAAGAGAGGCCTTGTACATGAAATGGGATGTACCATTGGAGGGGAAACAACGAAAGATGCAGTTTATAAACAAGCTCTGGACGAATCCGTATGATGTTAAGCATGTGCAAGAGAGTTCTGAGATTGTTGCAAAGCTTGTGGGGTTCCATGAAGGTGGAAATATGTCGAAAGAAATGTTTGAGTTGAATTTTGCGGTTCCATCCGATAAAAGGCACTGGTTTATGGACTGGAACCAGATATCAGACCTCCTTCACCTGTGAGAAATTTTAACCTTTCTGCTCATAAATCATAATCTATGTTCCTTTGTATACAAATTAAGGAGACTCCCAATTTTCTTAGTTTCTCTTGGTGTTTAAATGATGGTATTACTGATTGTACCCGCCACCATTGAAATTGTATGTGACAGAATGGCCACCATGATTCAATTTATTTAAAGTTTAAAATTCTTGAGTCTCTTTGTACCAAGCCCTCCCTATTTTTCTTAAATTTTTGCATGTAATTAATGGCATGTTAACTTCACCTAATATATATTTATCCATAGCATCCGCATTGGATAAATTAATATTTCGCTTCATGGGTCAGCCACTGCAAGCTTTAACTTTTTGGATCATGCATCAGCCTAAGATCACAACGGCTGGAGCAAACATACCACACAATGGATATCCACACGGGTAAGTCGAAGGCTACCTAGAAAGAACCATACTTGTGTAATATTTTCGGGAAGATTGAAGAATGTAACAGGCATTACCTGATTCACGGCACCGTGTGCCAAAGTTTTCGCCGTTTTGAGATTGGCACAGCCTTTTAAAAGTAAGAAACCATTCTTCGAACGGAAAATAAATAAAATACTTCACACTTCAGTAAAAAAAAAAAAAGAGAAGCAACAGTTTGAAAGTGCATTTATATTGCCAATCTTGACTTGAGGAACTTTTCAAATAAATTTGATTAAAGAGAACATTTTCCAATGAATTAAAGGTTCATTTTCAACCAACAATATGTCGTATCAAATTTAGTAACAAAGATTCAGAAATCCCACAATCAAAGAAAAAAGTCTATATTGCAGTTCTTGAAATCTGTACAGAATAAACGAAGCAGCTGCAGAATTTGTGAGAGCTGCCGAGTGTGACGGCTTAGATTTGAGAAATGGCTGCCGTTTTACAGATGGGACAAGTATTTTTCTGCATCAGCCACTGCTTTATGCAATCAATATGGAAGGAGTGTCCACAGTTCAGGTTCCCTGTCTCATCATCCTTTTTGTATTCCTCCTAGTTTATAAATTCATTAAAGTGTGTTAGAAATCAAATAATATTTTAAAAAACCAGATGTGATATTATTAGTATTATGATATATTTTAATATGATTTAATAGATAGGAAAATTTTAATACCATATTTATCCCAATATGTCACAACTAAATAAAGAGGCGATTGGAAAGAGAGAATAAAAGTTTTAGCCCTATGAACCTTGTGTCCATCCATGTAGATCTTTGTAACCAAACCACAGTCTGTGGATCAAATTCTCTTTTCACTATATTTTTTATACTTTAAAATAAAAAATGAGCAATTAAATAATACAAGCTGTTGAAAACAAGGAAAGACATGTCTATACACAGTACCAGAGTCATAAGGCTAACCTGGCATATACTGCAATTTTTTTCAATTTCTGTGGGAAAATGTGAGGTGAAATCAGTCAACATTGCGAGCTTACTACTCCTCAGACAGTGAGTTATCTCATCTTCTCTGAGACCAGTGTTCACATAGCCAATACTGTCACCGAGTTCCAGTAATTCCTGTAGCATCGTGTGGATGTTAAAATATCTATTGGGAGCATAACATTCAAAATACTGGTAACGGCTCAACAATATTAAGCTAAGGCAAGTATGGAACCAGACGAACCTCATATGACATGCTATCAATATCAAGCCTCATATCATGGTGTAGATCGAGTACATCTGCACTCCCTTCTGTCCACAAACTACTTTGGAAAATTACAATCTGCGAGCAGGTTTAATGACAGTAATCAAAAGATTACCACACTGATACTTCATAAATTCACAAAAAAGGTCTTTTTCAGCATCTTTTTCAGTTACAACTAGAAATGCTTGATGGGTCAAGTTAGACCAGATTCAAGCCAGAAATCACCCAGATAATTCATGTGTGAAGCAGAACAATAGAAGTTATTATAGCTTTAACCAGATTCGGTGTCTTGATGTGTTGAACTGAGTTGTACTTATAAAATTAAGTGAAAGATCCATTCGTACCAATTCAGTTCTAGTTAGTTACCAGACTTGATATGTTTGAAGTAGAAATCAGTATCCCCAGAACCCGAATAATTCCGTTGGACTGGTCTGGATGTCCTAAACCACTTCAAAAACTAATTGGAACCATTATGTAAAAGGTCCAATCAAGTTGGTAACATGCTAGAATACAAGTAATCAACAACTTTGTGCATAAAAACAAATGAAAATATGTGATGTGTATAAATTGGGTATATTAAAAGATGAGCAGGATTGTTGGTTCGAATAATAAATTATGTCTAACTTTTAATTTTAACTGGCTTTCAACTCCACTGAATGTCATTGATATCACATTTTCAGCCAAGAAACACAAATAAACTCTACTTAGCTATAAAAAGTGAAGTAAGATGTGAGAAATGAGAACTCCGTGTCAATTTACATACCTCTATCTTCGCTATTTCCTCTTCTTTCTATCCATTTTCATATACCAACAATCCACCTGATCACATATACCTTGAGTAATTTGTGTCTATACATCTTTATTTTCATTGATATGATTGATAGGTACCAAAGCACCAATAATCGACAATTAAGTTTGTCAGCTCAAGCCGGTTAGTTTAACCTTATAGTGGGGTATTGCCATACTCTAGATTGAACGGCTCACACAGGGAGCCACATATGTGGAATCACATAAAAAAAATTATTGTTGATCAATACCATCACTGTAGGTTGAACAAATCCGCTCAAGCCTTGCCTAACACTCTCTTCAGCTGTACGATTGATTTTTTGTATGCGAACAGGTTAATCAAACATTCTGTCAGGCTTAAGGATTTTAATGCAAGACTGTGTAACTATATTTGTTAGGAATTTTCAGCTGCTATATACATTATATTAATCAAACATTCTGTCAGGCTTAAGGATTTTAATGTAAGACTGTGTAACTATATTTGTTAGGAATTTTCAGCTGCTATATACATTATATTACGGAAAAACAGTTATTTAGAGATATTGACTCTTGCACTTGACTTTTGACAACTAAAGTCTTTAAATGATGTATTAATAAAAACTAAAATCTAAACGATGTGTTAATAAGACCTCAAGGCTTTTTACCATCGCATAAAGATGCAAAGGAACGGTGGATCTAGCATCACATATCCATTCTATGTATTTGCTCAAAAGCATACTTTATTTCATCAAACTTAAAGATTATATGTTCATGAAACTCTAAGAAAAGATGGTTTAATAATAAAAAAACTAAGCCTGTTAAAGCAATTTAAGTCATAGCATCCTCAATGTCACTCATTAGGATGACCCACAAATTAGAAAAACTCAAATTAGACAAACCTCAGCAAGTCCATCTCGGAAACCATTTCTGACATGACGGTTATGTCTAGATCCAGAAACATCAGCATGGAAGTGTGGAACTTCGACGGCCACATCGGATTCAAAGAAAGGGAAATCTTCCGAGGCAGCCACTCTCGTCACCCGCTGATAATTTACAAAAAATGATTAAATATCAGTATAAATTCAACTCTAAAGTAACAATGTGGAGTTCATCATTTAACATCATAAAGCTGCTTTACAGAACAAATAAAAAAGGAACCGTGCACCAGAAAATCAGAATAACGAAAACAAAACTCATTATAAAGGTTCATAAGAAGTGAAACGAAGCAGACAGAACAATACATTTGAGACATGGGATCCGGTTGATGATCTTTGGAATATAAATTGGCCCAAAAGTGATTGTCTAGTCTTCAAGTGTAACACAAAACCTTAGAAATGGAGAGGATGCCACTCCATCAGAATTAACTTAAGAATACTGAATGTTTGACCTGTGAGACTATAGCTAGTAAGTCCCCGTGATATTAGAACTGCATGCAGCCCTAATGTCAAGAATAGTATTCAAACAAATATTCAAAAATATATCTTGTGAACAGACGGCACATAGTTAAGTAGTACCAGATAAAGAACAATGAGGAAATCACAAAACAGAGACATAGACGCAATAAAAACACCCAAAGAATCATCTTCAGCTGATATTTAGCAGACAACATTCCCAGAATTTAGAAACATATCGAACCAGAAAAAAAAACATGCAAAGCAAACGTAGAGAATTGAAAAAAGCACAAGTACCTCCCTCTGACCAAGAATAATCTTGTCAACCCCATCGATTTTGCCTCTGGTAGAGACAGAAGGAGGCAGTCTCGAAACAACACAATCAACAGAAGTAGCATCGGTGGTTAACCCAATTCCAGGACTGCACCAAACATCAGGCGCACTCACACAACTTGAAGATAGTGCAAATGAAAGCGAGGATTGGGACAAAGGGTGGTTAGCATTATTGTTGCTAATATTCGCAACAGCAGAAGAGCTATTACAGAATAGCTTGCTGCCCCCGTTACTTTTCTTGGTCTTGTGCACTTTCCTTTTCACTTTCTTGGCTTCCCAGTTGGCTGAAGTTCTGATGGCTGCAGGCACCGAGACCTGTGAAGAGGCGGTGCAGCCTAGTCCTCTGAATGTGGAGGAGGTGAAGTTGTTCTTTTTCTTAGATGTGGAGGCGTCAATTGTGGTGTCATTGGAGAAAAGAATTGAGGAGATAGTGGGTTTGTAGCGACGGGAATTTAGATCTGTTTCCGGGTTTGGGTTTCTTGGCCTCCTGTACTTTGTGTAATCGGCCATGGCTGAATTTTCTGCAAACAGCATCAGATGCCAAAGCTAAGAGGTGACCATGGAAGTTGAAGAGGAAGAGAGTGGAGATGTAATTCCCAGAATATTATATTGCTTCGGAAAAAAGAGAGATGTTATATGGTTTAATAAAAAAGAAAAAAGCAAAGAAAGAAAAATGCTCTGTTGTGGTTGTTAATATATGATGAGAGAGAGATACATTTAGAGAGAAGACAAAAATTTAAGTGAGAAGATCTCACGGATAGTATTTTATAAGACAAATTCATGAAAAAATATCACTTTTTATGATAAGAGTATTACTTTTTATTGTGAATATCGATAGGTTTTATCCGTCTCACAGATAAAGATTCGTGAGACCATCTCATAATATAACTATCCTTAAGATAAATGAATGTATAGATTATAAAAGGAAAATATACATTTTCTATTTTCTAAAAGTAGAGAATTTTTTTGGTCAGATTTTATTGCATATATAAAATCATGTGAACTTTGTGGGATAATTTGATTAATTAGTTTAGCTATCATTTGGTAATTTTATATTCATGAGAATAACATATAAAGTTTTCATATTGAATTAGACACGTTACATCACACAAAATAAATAGGTTGAGTTAATAATATCTCAACCAAACAAAATGTGAGGCGGCTTATCTCGACCCTCATTAGGTTGTGGTAAGTGGCCCGACCCGAGAAATTCAATACAAATGCCGATTAGCTCAAAGAATCGATCCACTTCGTCACATAAAATATACGAGTTGAGTTGATAGTTTTGCGACTCGTGAATTGCAGTGGCTTACTGTGCTAATAATGTGAAATGATAAAGCTGATGAATTGTGATTGTCCAAATAATAATATTTATCTTAATTTGTTTATGAGATGAATATCTAATTCCGTCTTTATCTGATGAATAATATGGATAAAGTATTTTAGCTACGAATTCGCCAATGAGATTGGATTCAAGTTCCTACATGTTCAAATGGAGACACACCAACAAAATATGTTGTCCCACCCATTTCTTTATACTAAAGTTTTTTAAAGTAATTGATGGAGTGGTGCCTTATTTTAAAGGCTAGAGTGTTTATACCGTATGTACAGTTTCATTTTAAGTATTTTAGTTTTGATTATTTTTTGAGAGAATATTTTTACAGTACTTTTAAAACATATTTGGCATATCCTATAGTGCTTCTAGATTAACGAAGGAGAACTGATTCTTGAGTGAAGGGAAATATAATTTCTTAATATAATAATTTAAATGATTTCTCAAATATTATCTTTCTTTTTTAATTTGACTGTGTATAATATCTTATGAGATTTTGCTTTTCTAAATAATGAGATAATTATGAAAATATTATAATGATATGATATAAATGTTCAGAAGGAGTTTTGTTCTTAATTAAACTCATACTTTTCTTGTGGCATAGGTTTCTTTGTGAAGATAAGCCTAAGTATAAGAGAAACAAGGGCACTATTCAGGGAGCGGCTGTTCAATCAATAATTGACGCACTTTTTTGCACATCGTGGTTTTCAGAGAAAAACATTCTCAAAGACGTTGTTGTTTTAAGAGTGTTGTTGCACGTGTTGTCTTGAGTGTTGGAGACATCTACGGACAACATCCGTGACGAAGTTAGCTGGAGATCGTTTTTGTTGCTCTAGTTTTTGGCATCACGTTTTTGTTGCTTTCTTGAATAAGTTTTATTCTGGTTATTTGATTTTTAGAAAGTTTTTATTTTCTCAACGTGTTGAGAAAATCGATTTTAGTTACAATCACTATTGATATTGTTTTCGTGTAACCTCATTGATTTTATAGTGATTAATTTTTGTCCTGAGGTACCGCACAATATATTTATACTTTGTGCAAATTTAATATTGTCCATTCTATTTACTTAAAGTCAATTTGTGTTACAAACTTTAATATTCTGCTGCATGTTGTCTGAAATGTTGTAACATTTAGCACAACATTTAATTCTTATATAACACAAATTTACAATCTTACACTGCTATTATTTTATAAACTCACATATGTCAAACAATTATTCCTTACATCGAGATTCAACGATAAGACCTGCAACAACTTAGCATAAAGTTTGCACACAACGAACTAAACAACATTTAAACTTTATTTTAAACTTTATTAAAAGATTTAAAGGCATGCGTAAGAGCACCTTGACTACACAATCTTACACTATCATAAAATGTAGTATCATAAATTCATATATGCTAACTCATTTTTCCTTTTCTATTGAATGTGAGACACTCCCACATGCTTCATCATAATTCAATCAATTCACACAACAAGGTCAATTTCCATTCACAACTGAAAAAAACCAATATATATTAGTCTCAAATCCAACATTCATAAGAGTATACATCTCTCTCTTTTTTTTTGCGATTAATTTATATTAAATAATAAAACATATAACGAGAACAGTAATTATGAACATTAGAAGAGAAGTTGAAAAATTGCATTGTCGTCAATTATAATAATCGATAAAACAACGTACACATATGTATATATAGTTTTGATATATTATTTATCTTCGTATCCATCATTGAAGTGTCACTCATCTATCGGATGTGATGAATCATATCAAAATTATAAATCCAGTAAAAAAAACTATACCTCATTANAATTATTTGACATTGTACCTCCATGGTCCATGTCACCAACTATGACCATAAATAATCCAATTGAAATAATGCAAACTTTTCAATGTTTTAATTAATATAATATAATGTAATAAAGAAAAAAAGACCGGAGCCAATTTCCTTGTTATTTGCCTGTGTCTATGTATCCATCCTTTTCCGATGTGGTGTACGAGGGTGAGTATGAGGTTAGAAAATCAGACGGGACAGCTTGTGATGAACTAAAATCTGCCTTGCGTGGTCCCTTAACCACCATAAACAACGTGACCAAACAAATTTATACCAACGTACCATCGAAATAAATGAAAATTTCGAATATTTAAATAAAAATTTAAAAATATATAATATTTTTAAACAATAAATTTATTAAAATAAAATTTTTTTTCGATATAAAAATGTATATATCGATATCGTATCGAAATATCGACATACCATACAATATCAATATAATCGGTATGCTAGTTATGTGTATTGTATCGGTATAAAATTACTTATATCATAATTTTCTGTACGATATACAATTTTCGGTACAGTACAATACCATGTATCACCTCTATTGTGATATATTTGAAATCTAATACAATGACTCAGAAAATTACTAGTTGGAATTAGAAATTCATTGTAAAGTGGATTCACACAAACAAATCAAATCTGTGGAATTGGAATCTTTAATTTCAAACTCATCGATCCAAGTGCAAGGCATTGACATCGCACTTGAAAATTTAAGTAGGTGGGTGAGAAGAAGATGGCAAAATGGCGATGTGTTGTTTGTTAGCAAAGTGGCTGTATTTGGGGGATGTGAAATTGTGAGAATAAATTCAGAAACAACCAAAAAACTCAAGACTTGGT
Source organism: Primulina huaijiensis (assembly GCF_012295235.1). Classification (NCBI taxonomy): domain Eukaryota; kingdom Viridiplantae; phylum Streptophyta; class Magnoliopsida; order Lamiales; family Gesneriaceae; genus Primulina; species Primulina huaijiensis. The sequence goes on along the minus strand of NC_133319.1, from coordinate 2,040,871 downwards.
TGGATGGCTAGGAATAATGGATTCCAAGAATAATAAACCCATAAGAACTTCTAATTGATTTATGTTTGTTTTTTCCAACGAAAGAAACTAATTAGCGTGGGTTTCAAATAGATAGTAAATAAACCGAGTCAGTTCTGAGTTTTTTGAATCGACTTGAATAATATTTTATCTATATTCATGTTTATGAAGTTCAAGTTGAACTCGAACAAGTTCGAACTTTTTTCGAGCCGACCTTGAGCCCAAATTATTTTATTCGATAGTTCGCGAGTAGCTCATGTCTTTTAGTATTTTATTAATATAATTATATGTTAAATGAATAAATTTTGATCATTTCGAGTACTTATTTTCGAAAAAAAATTCAAATAATTCGTTAACATGTTCGAATCTTTCGAGTAAAACTCAAACTTGAGCTTTAATTAGAGTCGAATTCGATCCAAAAGTTTAAAAAATTTTGAATTCGAATATAATTAAATTGAGCCAAATTCGAGCTTTCCAATTTTCTTCATTTTCAGTTCGATTCGGTTCGTTTATGTCTCTAGTTTCAAATCCATATATAATGGCAACTTTTGTTGATTGTGGTTAGAACTAATTTTTCATCAAAAAATCAAAGATCTTGAATAATTTTTTTTTACGAAAATCGAATAACAAACCATCAATATCCTTTTTACGGAATGGGCAAGAGAGAATGGATCATAAGGTTTACCAAATCATTAGATTGAAACACAGGCCCATAAATTATTTGATGATTTGATTATTTATAATTACACACAAAATTCTTGTGAAACAGTCTCACGAATCAATTTCGTGGGTTGAATATCTTATTTGGGTCATCCATGAAAAAATATTATTTTTTATGCTAAGATTATTACTTTTTATTGTGAATATCGGTAGGATTGACTCGTCTCATAGATAAAAATTCGTGAGATCGTCTCACAAGACACTTACTCTTATAATTATTATGAAAAATAATGATCTGACGTTAAAAAAATATATTTTTTCATGAGTTTGATTATGTCCGAGATTTGTCAAATAAAACTGATCATTGAGATGATATCACAAGAGTTTTGTGTTATATATTTGTCATCACCAAATAAAATTATAGGAAACTTTATTTTATTTTCCTTAAAGTAAAAAAAGGAAATAATATATGCATATACAAATATATATTTGAATATTTTTTGTTTTAATTTATTTATTTGAATGGTTTCTAATAAAGTCTGTTTTATTATTATTTTGTATTTATATAAATCACCGTTTGATGTGTATGATAAGATTATTTTAAGATTCATAAATAATGAAATATATAAATTATTAATATTATTATTATTATGTGATAAAATATACGATGATCGGTTTGAATACAATATTATTTAATAATAAAATTTGTGTATTTTGCCATGATATTTTTGAATATTTTATTATAAATTTATTTTTGCTTATGAAAATTTTGAGATCATCTAGAAGATAATTCTTCTCCGCCATATATATCGTCATTTTCCTGACCTTTCTTCACCGCTCCTGGAAAATGGCCGCCGAATCGAAGCGCAAACAGAATCCAATGTCCCCGAATCGAAGCGCAAACTCTGAAATTAAACGACCCAATGAATTCGATGACACCGATTCTTCAACAAAGAAGGCGAAATCCGAGCATGAATTGCAGACCGATGGTACAAATGGCAAAGCGTCCAGTTCAAACGCCTTATCGGAGAATGTTGTTAAGTCGGAGGACAGATATTTTGCTATAGAAGCCGATGCGGCTGAAGATAAGGGCTCGAGGCATACTATGGAGGATGCTTGGGTTGTGCTTCACGATGCTAGCTTGGAGTTCCCCGGGAAGTTGAGGTTTCGTTATTTCTATTTTTTTCCTTTCTTTTACGGTACTTGGTATCAAGGACTTATAAGTGCGACTAGTTACAGTTTTATACGAACTGGAATAGATTTTATCATTTTCAATTCATGTGCCTAATTGGTATCATAAAACTTTTCATCCAAATTTGAGTAGGTTTCCATCAATTTTAGTTTGATGAGAACCAATGCTAGGGTAGGAGTTGGGAGGCACTTGTGGTTTACATTCAATTGTGCCAACTTTGAACACAGTCGACTCCAGAAAAGTAGCAGACGGAAGTGATGGAATGTAAATGATAGTTAACATTTATTGAATTAAAATTGTGAAAATTTATATGTAGAGTCAACTATTCTGATTGCTTATACAGATGAGATGGAATAATTGAAGTCTGATTATGTTATTTAGTGTGAGACATCTTTTACTCATGGCTTTAAGTGAATTCCAAAATGCATGGAGTACTTAATACTGTTACATACCTCTCGAGCTCATAGCCCTGTGGCCACATGTGTGACCTCTGCCTATGTTTGGAAAATGATCAATGTCTTTGTTGTAAAGACGTGGGAGTGACAAAGCATTGTAGATGACTTCTTTTTTAGCTCATCTCTTTCTCAGCAGTAGATGGTAATTGTTTGTTGTCCTTCTCATTAGTTTTCACATATAACATATCCCACTTACTTTTGGTTTGTTCTACAAGCTTGGTTTTTTATTTGATGTCTTGGCTTTCTTTATCTTTCAAAATAGCTTTATTTTGATTCATTTCAGTGTTCTTTTTCCATGAATTTTTGGTTACAGATGTGCACATTTTGCTATTTATGATGGGCATGGAGGTCGTTTAGCTGCAGAGTATGCACAAAAGCATCTGCAAAGAAATGTTTTGTCAGCTGGCTTACCACGTGAGTTGGTCTGTTTGTCTAAGCAGCTATCATAATTGTGATGTGATTACAATAGAAATTATGTATTTTCTGTTTCACTGCTCAATTGCACTTTTTTTGATATTATTGTTCATGTGAAATTTTCAGCTGGATGTCAAGTCTGCGAAGAAGGCTATATTAGATGGTGTGTAATTTTCCTTGTTTAATCTTTGGTCAGTTTGAATACAGAAACTAAACTTGTTTTTTCAAAAGAAAACAAAATCAAATATTTGGAAATAGCAGTGAAGAAGAGCTTTTTTCTTTCCCAAGAAGAAGCTGAAGCAGGAAGCCAAAAGCTACATTTATTAAATTTTGTGTTTCAGACTTCTTTTTTAGCAGAGAAGGAAAATAATTTGAATAATTTTATGTGAACAGGTTTCCGTAAAACAGATGAGGGGCTCCTTCAAGAAAGTTCTGCAGGTTTATTAAATGTTTTCGTTGGATTTTACCCCTTTTAAAATCTTGACATCATTTGCATACTTAAAAGAAAGATAATCTAAACAAAGATAATTGGTTCATATTCACTATAACAATATTCGTTAAAACTTTATATTAAACATTTTGAAACACTATAAGTATTTATAATTGAAAATGATGTCATATTTTGTAGAATAATCGACATATGACTCTCTTTAGCTTTTTTAGCAAAATTCTATTTCCATGAAGCGCATCCAGGATTTTGTTAAACTTCAGGGAACTGCATGTTTTATTTTTACTTTCATATTTTAATTGTGTTCATTTTACTATTTTATGTTTGAAAGTACCTTTCTGTTTCCACTGATTTTGAGCTTAAGGTTCTGAAAAACCTTTAGTCAGATTTCTACTTATTTTCATCATGATCTTTTTCCCCGAATTTTAGCTGTCAATCTGAATACCTCTTTTTGATCTAAACATGCACATGTTCTATTACTACCGTTGAGTTTGTTTAGCATTCTGTTGACTTGTAATTCTCTACTAGGAGGTTGGCAAGATGGCGCTACAGCTGTATGTGTATGGGTATTAGGACAAACAGTAAGTTTACTATTATTTTGGATATCGTATGTTTTCTTGAATGTAAAACAACTAAGAATAGAAGAGTGGTGGTAAAGTATTTGGTTTTCTATGCAAGGTTAGGGATTCGAACTTGACCGTGTGCCTTAGTGCCAAAAAAATTAATTAAAAATATAAAAATGGATGAGGAAGACAACAATTTTGAGGTCTGCATGTTCATAAATGAAGTAAAACACTCAGTACGTTGATGACCGAGTCCATGTCAGTTACAATATACTGTTGCACTAGATTACTCTTAATTCATTTCTCTTCAAGCTTGGCACTTAATCTATAAACAATTACATGTTAGCTGAGTTTTCAATGTTTTGGTTTTTATTGTATACAATGGGCGTGCCTTTCGGAATTGTAATTACTATATTTTCTTGTCTTTTAGTATGATTATACGATGTATCTTTTCTTGTTCTCTAATATTGCAACCGCCAACTATGTAGGTTTTTGTTGCCAATATTGGTGATGCAAAGGCAGTGGTGGCACGATCATCTGAAGCCGATAGTTTGCAGGATGTTTTGGACAGATCAAATTCATTAAAGGCCATTGTTTTAACTAGGGAACATAAAGCCATTTATCCTCAAGAACGAGCACGCATTCAAAAGGTTTGCGTAGTGTGCTTTGATGAAAATTGCAAGACTTTTTATCCCATTTCCCTTTCTGTCTCATGTTGATTTTATGAAATAATATAATAATGAGTTCACTGCGTCTGATTTAGAAGTGCTAAATGTATCAAAAGTAATAAATAACTTATAAAAATCATAAAAAGAATTTTATAACCAAATTACGTACCATATTGATGTGGTCCAATATTCAATATCACGTAGAGTTTCTTGCCAAACATGTGAGTTTTTGAGTGCTTTTAAAATTATCTATTTCATTAGCTTTTAATCGCACTTATTGCAGGTTGAAGAACAATAATCTTTTGAACTTTGAAGAATAGTGGAAATCAGACCAGACAATTTGTACCTTTCTTTAAATGCTGGATCATGTTATCTTGGTCAACGAGAAACAAAAAAAGTATAAACACTTAAATCGAAATTGCTTCATGTCAAACAATTTATTTGACAAGTAAAAGTGGATCCACTTGTTAGCACCAGTGATATCCAATGACTTGTTAAGACTTTCGATATCATCATGGAGTTTAATGTGTTTATATTTTGTAAATGGTGAATGAAAACTGGTAATGGCTGATAGCTATTTCAAGTAGCACAACGTTGGCATTATCAATATGCATATATCTATATATATTCTGTGAATGATGAATATCCCGAAGATTGCTGCTCATGCATAAAATCTCAGATTTACTTGAAAATAAAATTTGTCTGGTAGTTTTAAGCCCTGACTTATAATGGTGCAGAGCGTAAGTTGTGTTCCATGTCCTTTCGTTAATTACACATCCTTCGTAAGAAATTTTAGTTTTATTTTAACCTTATAAGCGAATGTATACAGGCTGGTGGATCTGTAAGTTCAAATGGACGATTGCTGGGGCGGCTTGAAGTTTCCAGAGCATTTGGTGATCGGAACTTCAAGAAGGTTTCACCCTATTCCTCAAATTTTTCAGTGATTATTCTTATTTTTCGCTCTTCTTTATAACTTGTCTAAAAGTGTCACTTATGGTGTTCTGTACTTGTATCTATTGTTTCGTATCTTACTATAGAAGGTTAATCAGAGTACTTAGGATAATCCTTCTAGTTAGGGTGTAGGGTTGCAAATTAATCGATCTAAATGTTAGCCAAATGCCCAAAACTTATAGCCTCGAATATTATTCAAACCTGTACAAGCTCCAACATTATTCAAAGTTTAGGACGTGACCGAGCCTTAACATTATCAATTTGTGTTTGATCTTGTTTTAGTTTTGATTCTTCCAAATTTTGTATTTTAGGTCTGCAAATCATTTCCAGAACTTAATTTTAATCTCTGACCTTGACTCATGTGGAGTCGAGCTTTGACTTAACATTAATCTCCAAAGCCAAGGCAAACAAATAAGATGAATAATGACAATAGTCAGAAAGTCATACAAGACATGCAAGAGAGGGGGAAAACACGTGGTATGAACTTTCACAGGGATGGGGTGTCTTGTGCCACTTATGTCATAACCGTTGAAATTGCCATTGGAATATCCAATTACAGCTGACAGCATATCTACTGATGGATGTAATGCTACTGCAGATTAGTTGGCTAAAAACTTCAAACTTGAACTCTAAAAAAAATCCCTCTCAATTTCCTTAACCTTATAGCTGTTTTGTTATTGTTTTTGTTTTATTTTCTATTCTTTCTTTTTTTGAAGTATAGATTGTTGGGTTTGCACGAGTGGTAATTTTTGTTATATTCTGTATGGTTTATATGTGAATAGCTTAGCTCGTGTGATTTGAAGATATTGAGTTGCTTCGTTGTTATTAGTTTAAGTTTTCAGTGTATCGGCTTCCTTCCCTGAATTCCAAAGCAGTGTATTTTATCTATTATATGCGATAACATAATCTAAAAGTACAATGATTTCAGGTGGGTGTTGTTGCGACTCCTGATGTCCATTCATTTATCCTTACCGAGAGAGATCACTTCATAATTCTTGGTTGTGATGGCTTGTGGGGGGTATTTATCTCGATCGCTATGCTTTGTTAATATCAGTATAATAAATTTGATGACTTTAAACTACACTCCAACTTTTAGGTTTTTGGGCCAATTGATGCTGTTGAATTTGTTCACAAGCTGTTGAAGGTTCGTCTACTTCCCTGCCCTGCTCGGTTTCTTTGTTTGTTTTTTTCCTCCCCTCCTGATTTTTGATACTTGAAATCATTATCGCAACCTCGTCCGAAAGATAAAATCTTATGTTCTTATGTTAAAAAAATTACAATTAGGAATCAAGTTCACAAGCATCTTTCAGTTTACATTTCCACAGGTTACAGACCAAATCCACCATACGCATATATGCAACCCCAAAGCCATCGATTTAAATCCGTTGAATTCTACAGTTCGATGCTTTTCTCATTCATTGGGCAATTAGGCACAGCAAGATTATGATGCATTCTATTTTAAAAACTCAAATTCAAGATACTACCTTAAGTTATCTAAAGCCTATCACGAAGCCATTCGTTCAATTTTTGGTGGCAGACTTGTGATGCCCTCTAACTAGGACTCAGATGTGATACTCCTGCGACGTTTTAGCATATTATTTTGATAGATGACAGTCCCAAGAATTTAGACGAGGGGTCTTATGGAGCGGAAAACAACTTTATCAGGAAAGTTGTCCGTGGATAATATTAGAAAAAGATCTTCCTTTAGTTGGAGCAGCCACCTTCCACTTTCCCTCTCTCCTCTTCGCTGAAGCTTTTCTCAATATGTGTGAATGTAATTTTTGTTTAACAGGAAGGCTTACCAGCTGCAGCGGTGAGCCGCCACCTTGTGCGGGAAGCTGTCAGGGAGCGCAGGTGCAAAGACAATTGCACTGCGATCGTCATGACTTTCAAGAAGCAGTAGCTTAAATTACCCAAGCATTTTGTCCGGACTTTGGCTATCAGTTTGGATTGGATAGCTGAGTCGAGAACTATCTCTGATGGATCCTCGTCGAATCATATTGAAAATGCTAATATCAATTTACTTATGGTGTCATATTCATTTTCTGGTAAATCTACAGCAATGTAACGCATTAACTTTGGCAAGCCAGTTGGTCTCTATCACAGGTTCACAGACCTTCTGTATCTTTCTTAAGCTGTTAAAATTTCAAAGATGAAGGATCAATCTCATTTGATGAGGATTGAGTATACATTCGAAATGATATTCCTAGAATCACTGGCTCCTATATATATTTTATCTTCTTACCATGGGATCACAATATTGTCCATTCTTTGAGAAATGCGTGTTCACGCCTTCACGGTGATCGATTGTAGATGATTTTTATTCACCTACTTTGTAGTTGGTTTATGGGTCACCTTGATGAGCCTGTGATACGTGAGCATAGGCGACATTGACAACACTAACTTCTTGGTATCACTCTCGGAAAATTCAGATGTTAAAATACTTGACCTCATACGTAAAATGCATATGGTCTGTTGGATCTAGCCTTAAGGTATTATTATCCCAAGTCCCGAGTCGAATAATCCCTCTTTCTCATGTCATGCTTTCATTTGTATCATCACTCAATGAGAATACCTAACCCTAAAATACATTACCCTAAGGACATGGTTGAAACATCCACTTTGCCATATCATTCTTTCGTTTGGATCTGGCCTTAAAGTTATTGAAGGAGTCTTTTTTTTTTTTTTTTTATATACAAGTGATTTTTTTTTAATAAGTGAATTTTTTAGAGATTTTTTGAAAGTAGATGAGAAACAAAAGTAATGAGTGTCGGGAAATAAAATTTTAAAGTTCATAAGCTAAAGTTTGAGTGTTAAAAGAAAAATTGTTTTAAAGATTATTTTTAAAAAAATAGATTACAACAATATCCTTAATCTACACTAGTTATTTTGCACACGTTATGCGTGTGTACAAATTTTTTTATTATTATCGATGGATTAAAGTGAAATTTGACAAATTATGGAAGAACTAAATTGATATTTGAATTGTTGAAATAAAAAAAATAAAAATAAAAGTGTGTTGAAATTTTTTTTTTTTAAAAAAACAAAAGTGTAATATTAGTATCAGGTAAAGTTGGAAGAAAAAGTTGTGTCTTTCTTATGTGGTTACTATCATGTCCTCAACTTTAATAAAATAGAATAGATAACATTTATCTTTTTATATTTTCTAAATTTTGGTATTCATATCATCAACAATATATTTATATGATTATTATTAAAATTTGAATATTTTGTATTAAAATTAATTTATCTTTTTATAACATGATGTTAAAAATAAAACAAATAAAAAAATTTGTATAAATACACAAAATATGTAAAATAAATAAATCTGAAAATGTAAATTATAAAAAAATTATTTTTAAAATATAAAATGCTTGTAATAAAATCTAATTTTGAATTTTATGAATTTCATTTGAAAGTCTTAAAAATCATATATAAATAAAATTTAATATTTTAAAAAATCTCTAAAAATATTTATAAAAATTGAGAATAATTGTGGAATGTGATAATTTTGTAAGAATTCAAATGTCAAATTGTAATTTTAAATCATTAAAAAAAACAGCTCAATCTTGTTTCTAGATTTTGGTTAAAAATTATAAATGTTAAAAGTAGAAGTTGATTTTCAAGAACACTCCAAAATACTTTTACCCATCAAAGATTCAAAAAATACTTCTTAAAAACTCTCACAAACTTTCCAAAATTTCTCACGACTTTTAGTTAGTCTAACGTACGAAGTCGGGTAAAAGAAAAGTCCGACCACCATTGGAGTAATTCCTTGATTCCATCAAATTGTAAAAGTATGTTCCAAATGACAGATGGTGGTCTTCCAAGTTTTCAAAATTGTTCAATGTCAAGAACATACGATTTCATAAAAATATTTGCTTAGTCTATCATTAGATATTTGAGAATTTATAAAGATATAATCAAAGATGTCATTAAATTGGTAAATTTGGCACAAAACAATGAGCTAATTATAATTATCAGTTATTGGTAACTTTCCGAAAATATACTTTACTTTGTTTTGATTCTGATTTGACAGATCGACCATATTATAAAAAAAATAACAATTTTTATGTCAAAATTATTAATTTTTATGATAATATATACTTAGAGAAGACCATTATCTAAATATTTACAATAAAATACTGGTCAAACAAATAGAGATAAAAGGCTTTTCACATCTTTATTTTTTAAAATCCACTTTTTAAAAAGAGAAGAGGATGGAGAATATACAATATCTCATTTTGCCCTCTATTCTGAAACTGAAAATCAATATGCAAATTTTAGAAAATGTTGTAAAAAAAAATGTTATTTCCATAATATAGAATAACATGGATTCTATATTTAAAATAAGAATTACGTTTTTCATCATGTCAATTGCATGTTAATGATCAAGTCATGGTCTTTAGTTTAGAATTGACGTGACGCTGGAAAATAATGATATGACGTTTGACATTGATGACACATCAACACTCCGATGAAAAAAATAAAATTAAAAAAATACAAATTAATTGACTAAAACAATAAATTGATCGNAACATTCCACATTCTATATTATAAGCACAAGATTTCCTTCTTCACCGAAAAGCTTTGGTAAAGGAAATTTGCTTTCACTTTTGTGTATAAAATAACATAATATAATATTTTGACAATATAATTGACTATCATAACATGAAACTATAGCTTTATAAATACTCCATCCACGCATGCTTCATAATATTATTATTGTTGCTGCTGGCTCATATATTATTATTATTATTATTATTTTAATTTTTTTGTTTTTTTTTTTTACGAACAATTTTTTGTTAAATATTTCTTCAGTTCAATGGTTATATATGATGATATAATTGAGCATACATATATATACAACTAGCTAATAAATTGATAGGATATAAATAGTGTGACGATGGATGAAGATTGTGACTACTTGTTCAAGGTTGTCCTAATCGGAGACTCTGCTGTCGGAAAATCCAACCTCCTCTACAGATTTTCGAAAGATGAATTCTTTTTGGACTCCAAACCGACGATCGGAGTTGAATTTGCATACAGAAGTATTAAGGTTGGTGATAAGATTGTCAAGGCTCAGATATGGGACACCGCCGGCCAAGAAAGGTATTACTGCCACCTCCATATATATATATACACAATCTGCGATTTGGTTAATTATCTATGTCAAATTTCAGTATTAATTTGTTATATTTGACAAATTTAGTCTTTTTTACGATGTTGATATGTAGTATTCTCAATGAAAAAAAATCTAAAATTATCAAAAATCGAAAATATATGAATAAGACTGAATTAAAACAAAATTTGAAAATATATAATAACATTTATGACCAAAATCATAAAAAAAACAAAAACAAAAATATATATCAAAATTAAAAATTTTCTATTTTCTATATGTTATATGTAAATAAATTATAATTTTACTTTTTTTAATAGACGAAGGAAAATAGTATCTTTGATGTCAAGAATACAGAATATTAAATTTGCTTATCATATGCATAATTGATACATATAATATCAAAAATACCTTGGAGATTTTTTAAGTTTCTAATTATCTTTTTTATTTTTAGATGTACAAGTAATAATCTTGAGTTAATTTATTGTTAAAATAGTATATATCGACCATGCATCACAAATGTCTAAATATAAATTTGTGCAACCAAATTTTTTTTTTTTTGAATAGATTTAGGGCGATCACGAGCTCTTACTACCGAGGAGCCCTTGGTGCGTTACTGGTCTATGACATAACAAGAAAATCTACGTTCGAAAGTTTGAAAAAATGGTTGAAAGAGTTGAGAGAGTTTGGCAACGCAGAGATGGTGGTCGTGCTCGTCGGAAATAAATCGGATTTACTTCATTCAAGAGAGGTGAATTTGGAAGATGGGCAGAGTTTGGCGAAGCTCGAGCAAGTTTCCTTCATGGAAACATCAGCTAAAGAGAATTTGAATGTTGAAGAGGCATTCCTGCACATGATCCATAGGATATATGAAGTCACAAGCCATAAAAGTCTTGAAGCCAAGACAACTAGTGAATCCTTAGATTTGAAAACCCTTCAAGGGAATAAGGAAATTATATGTATTGATGAGGTATCCGCCACCAAACAACCTAGTTCTTGTTGTTTGCATTGAGACTGTGTTTTAACTCAATTTGTTTTTAAGGCATGCATGCCCATTTGTTTGAACTCATGTTATCGTCTGGCTTGTGGTATGATATGATGAATATATATGAATAGATAACATAATGATTTATAAGTAGAACTCAAGTCAAACTTTGAATGAACAAAACAAGGATGTTCAATCAATGGATAAAATCAATTAATGTCATTACACAATACTTTCATTGAAAACTTGAGCTAATTAAAAGTGTGCAAATAATAACTTATCATATTTCAATAACGCAAACAAATCTGTGAGAACATGATGACAATGATGATAATCAGTAAAATGTTCATGATGGTGCAGTGGAGACTTTTTCAAGCTCTATTACATATTCAACGGTAGCAAAAGGAGGGATTCTTCACGGCTTCGCCGAATTCGGCCCCTTCTTCGCCGAATCCTAAGCTTGGCGGGACGATAACTCTCCTCTTCCCAACTGCATTCATGCTTCTCAATACATATTCTATTCCTTCACATATTCCTTTATTATAAGGCCTTGATCTCATAACAAGAGCCAATGGTCCCTTCTTCATCTTGTTATCATTTCCAAAAGTATCCAGAAACACTTGTCCGGTGCTCTGTTCACTCCCCTTCACGTTTATCACCACCAAATCTCCCGGTCTTGGACGCGAACCACCCCCGGATCTAATGTCGTAATACCTTTTAACATCCATCAATCAGATATTATGATATAATCAGTGGCGACCCGACAGAAAAAGAAGTCAAATTTTATGATCACAAAATATATAAAATCATGTGCTCTACTCCCCTCATCCCTTGACTCAATTTACTGAATCCTCTTAGCTGTTAGTCTGTTACTCCACCAAGAGTAATGTGTATGTACATACAAAATAGCCATCCAGATCTAGAGTAACTAATTTTCGATATGTTCTGGAATACGTTTGTTATTTCCTGAAATAATCGTCACTTTTACTATTGTAGCAGTTAATAAGACTCAACTCTATTAATCGTATTTTTTTATTTTACAAAATCTCATTACCTTAATAATCGTATATAGTAATTTAATCATTTGCAATGCCGATACATAATGTACGAAAGTAAATAAAACTTGTCATCACAGGTACACTACAGGATTAAGAATCAAACATGTAAATATACATACACATATACATATAGATAGAGAGGAATATAGGCTAAATACCTCGTGTTCAGTTGTTGTGAAACTTCGAACCGAGTCTTGATTTGTTCGGAAACAGCAACATCAAGAAAACCGACCCATGCAAGACCAGCACCAATGCCAAACCTCCTGGTCAAGGTGGAAGCAATCCAATCAGTTGACTCTGCAGAGCTAGTTCTGGTGGTAGCTGTGGGCTTAGGAGACACAACAGCCGCCGTTAGTGGCGGTGGCGGGATGCCGTCTGTGGCTTTGAAAATGGTGAGTTTGGTGGCTGTGGTGTTGGTGTTTGTGAGGATGAGAAGTCGATATTTGTTGTCTTGGGGTGAGACAGCAAGGGAGGGGATGCAAAGAAGGAGTCTATCGATTCTTGATGTGTTCCAACGATTTTTCTAACTTTTTCTTCTTAAAAAGTGACACATGAGTGAGATTGTTTAAGACTATATTATCCCAAATGCATGGCCATATTTTATCCTCATATGTTCTCTCTTTTATGAGGAAAAAAAGAAAATTTTAAGAGTAGAAAACGAATAACTCATTCAAATTCTTGTCCCAAAATTAATCTTTTGTTGGTTGATTCTATAAGATAATGCCAAGTTTTGCTTAAATTTGACATGTCTTTTGGCAAGTATTCTATTGTTAAGCTTAGACCTTGAAAATGAATTTGGTAAAGGCAACTGTGAAAATTAGATATATTTGGGTAAAAAGTGGTACGGTATTAAAGACCAAAAGTAATGAAGTATAGCGGGCTCAATCTTTATACTCTCTTTATAATCTAGTATAGATAAAGGAGTCCAAAGCGCAAACTGACAGTGCCATAGTAATATGCCAACTAAAGCAACCAAATACAACCAAACTTGTCCCTTTTGGCTCTGGCTAAGTACCCACTAAAGCAACCAATACAACCTTATACCCTTTTGGTTCCTACTGTAGTTCTTTTCACCACATACGGATACAAGAGATACTAAACCTGGGATGCATCATTTTCATATGAACACAAACATACAACCAACTGCACAATTTCGGGGAAGGTGGCATGACAAAGCCAAGAATACAAAATGGATCTTAAAAAGGGGAAAAAATTTAACGGAATGAAAAAGATCAAACGTGTTGTGTTTGTCAATAATTTTCTTTTTCTTTTTGCCTTTTTTTTTTTCTCTTTTTACTCTTTCAACACCAATCATCAAAAGCAATTCTCCATACGCCATAATTGCGAGGCTTTTGGTCAAGTTTCTCACTTGGTGCTTCAATTCTAGCTCTTTACAAAAAAGATTGAACATTGCAACATCGATAAGACTGAGCATTTCAGGTCCTCTGCTTGCTGGTAATAGGCTTCTGAAGCGGCTTAAGTAAAGCCATGATTTCGGTGAACGATGGTCTTAACATTGGATCTCTACAATTTTTATAAATGGGATAAGTTAGTTTCACTTAATAGATAATTCCAATAGTCCCAAGAGTTTTAATGTAAAATTCTGATTTCGAAGCTTTAAAGGATGAAATATCATTTGCTATGACAACACTCCACATCAAGGTTCTATAGATGGCAATGCATTTTCAAGCAATGACTACTTCCAACACGGTAAGTAAACGAGGCAAAATACAGATCAGACAAGCAATTTTTAAACAAAAATTAACAGATTAAAATTTGGCAAACCTGGACAAATATATCTTCTGAATTAAAATTACATATTTTTAACAAGCCCTTGAGCTGAAGTATAAAACATAATTGTCTTGGAACAAATTGCTTTTTGAAAAGTGTATCCTTCGTTGAAGCTCATACGCCTCAAGATTATTACTCATATTTTTCAAGTAGCTCTACAAAGTTCATTCTATTGGATTGAACAGACTTAAAAGGCTAACGAAGATCCATATTGCTTGGTCATGAAAATAAGGACACTCTACACTACATATATATGCTAATATGATGTTTATCTCCGATAGTAGTCAACATCCCACCATAGATAGGTGGTATGATATTCTCTTTTAGTAATTACTCTACTACACCACCAACTGATGTTTTGTGTGGCACATCTTAAATAGTAAAGTCACATAAGACATTGAAATGTTTATTCCAATCCTTCTCCATGACACAACGATGGTAATCTTTATATCCTCTCTATTTTCTTCAGAAACTTTATGACTCTAATACCATATGAAAAATAAGAGAATTTGGAGGAAGCACATGTTATTGGTGTTTTCTTGATACAGAAATGGCAAATACACGAGCTCTTTCATAGACAAAATAACTAGATGTTCAATTAATAAAATGAATCTAACATGTTAATATAACAAGGAAAATCCTAATTACATCTAACAAATCACAATAACTTATTTTTTATATTAGATATTAGATTTTCAACAATTC
This sequence comes from Primulina huaijiensis, assembly GCF_012295235.1. Taxonomy (NCBI): domain Eukaryota; kingdom Viridiplantae; phylum Streptophyta; class Magnoliopsida; order Lamiales; family Gesneriaceae; genus Primulina; species Primulina huaijiensis. The sequence goes on along the minus strand of NC_133319.1, from coordinate 2,025,841 downwards.
ATCATGACCAGTTTTTCCCCTTCATTGCCTTCGAGTTTCTTAATCATGCAGAACTCTACAGAATTGTGTAGTAGGATTGTATTTCAAAATTTTCAACCTTCTATTTGTCATTATAATCCACTTTAAGGCAATGGAGCAAGTGCAAATGCAGTTGTAATGAAATTGTTCAGTGTTTTGTGTGGCTTAAAATCTTAAAAGGGAAGGGGTAAGAAAGTCCATTAGAGTTCGAGTTATTGGTAAATATACCTTCCCAAACAAGGTAGTGAGAGAGGGAGAGGGGGGGTGGGGTAAAAAGAAAAGCTCGGCTCACAGGCAGGTCCATGCTTGGTCAACTTTTACTATCACAGGAATCAACTCTCGAGCAACTCTTAAGGGAAGCGATATGAAGCAATCACGACCAATACAGTAATAATGAAATGGAAGATAAGTAAACTGAAAGAAAAATCACTCACGTTTGCCAGCATTTCCTGATTAGATTTGCTACAAATGGATCCATGTTATCTGGTATTTCAAGACGTCGATGCTGAAAACCAACAGCACCAACAACTTGCATTGGGTTCATTCCTAACCAAGGTTGCTGCAAAGTGAAAAGCTCCCACAATATGACACCAAAACTATAAACATCGCATCTGCGCCGAGTCAATCAACCATCAATCAAATCGAGATTTAGTTAATGATCTATTATTTTATGACCATATGACTAATTAAGAAAAGACATACTTCTCATTTGATGGTTCATTTCTTAAAATTTCTGGTGCCATCCATTCTGCCTGAAGAAAGAGGATCACCAGAATATCATCAGAGCTGTTGCTCACAGTTGCATTTATAGAAACCAGCACTAGCAATCAAAAGTTGTGAGACGAATTTCAACTTCTAAGAGCTGAATCGAGAAAACAGGTAACAGAACAAAGGCATTTGTGAAAGCAGAAATTTACTAGAAAGTTCCCTTTTGAACCCTTAATGCCAGAGAAATTGGTTCCAGATCTATGCGAAAATTAATTCGATAAACGAAGCAACATCAGTACAGCTGGCATTGAGCAAAAAATTAAAAAAAATTCCATTTGAAAAGCCGTTGAAAGACAAATTTCAGTTTTTATTCTCATGAATACAGTCGGCATATGACCGTGAGGAGGAAGGAAGTTAACAGTGAATCTGCTTCAAACAAACAAAAAAATAGAGGATGTCCAGCAGCAGGGAAAAACATGAACTAAGAATATGTTAACAGGTCAGACACGGAAAATAAGCTAATACAAAAATATTCATATGATTTCACACAGGTTTAGTTTCACAAATAAAATTCCAAGTAGCCAAATGGATATTATCCTTGGAGAAAGGCAAGGAACATGCAAGCTGTATGAATCACTGCTGCCTTTAATTTCCATGAGAAACAAAACCTCATAAAATTCAAGATCTTTTAGATGTAGGGTGCAACGATTAAAACAGAGTGAGTGTGTACTATCCTCTCCTACAACTAATATTGGTAAATTAATTTTGAATGTTCTTGAACAAAGTTCCCAGCATACCACCTTTTCCCAAGGCAAAACTCCCCATCAAAGATCTCCAAAGGCCTGATGAGACCAACATCAATAAATTATCTTCCACAAAATGGAATATAATCACAAGGTACAGCAAAAGTAACTCATTCACATGATTCGATCATCATGCTGTTGCACGAAGGCAACAGCGTCAGCCAAATAACAGAGATAACCAAGTTGGCAATGAAAAGACCATTCATGATGCAAGAGCATATGCTTAGCAATAGAACTAGCTTCTACAAAATGGTTGATATTCAAAAAATAGCCATTTACATGATTGGATATGTGTTCCCAACTAACGAGTGGAAAAATATGTGAAGCAACGCAACATGTTAGATCATTTAGAAGACGAAAAAATCACGTCAGGCATTAAACAGTTTGTCAACATAGAGCAGGAAGAATCCCTCCAGAATAAAAAAATTGAGTCTAATAGAAGAAAAAAGAAAACAAGATTTCATCAACTGCTGAATCAGATTAAAAATTACAGTATCGAGACACAAAACCTAACTTACCGTCCCAGCCGTAGACCTTGAAGAAAGATACGTGTTGTGCTTCATTCTTGATAGTCCAAAATCAGATACCTTGGGGGAAAAATGAATGATGGACATGATTGAAAAATATTAATTCATAAATTATCAGTTATAAGAATGTCACCTTGACAACCCAGTTCTTATCAACAAGAAGATTTGGCGACTTTAAATCAAGATGAACTATCAACGGACTGCAATTATGCAGATAATTTAATCCTCGTGCCTGTATGTTACATTAATTGCTTTTACATAAGTAAATGTATTCCACAAAGTAAAAGTTAACAGATAATAGAGAACTAAAATATCAAAACAGAATCATACCGCATCAAGGGCCATTCTCAACCGTCTTCTTTCATCTAGCTGATTGTTAGGACGATGGATTAATCTGTACAAACTACCTCTAGAAAAAGAAAGCTGCTTCAATTAAAGCACAAAATGTAACATGTTGAAACTTGTTTACTCAAAACAACAATTTTACACACACAAACACACATATATATAGACATGCATGCATACACACATATAGGCACACACATTCATATTTGTGTGTGCGCGTATGTGTGTTGCCAGAGTAAGTTACCCATGAGGAAATTACAATAGCAGAAATAAACAATGCCAAACACCTTCAGATCAAGGATAAACTTGTATATGCCCAAATCAATATAATGGGAAAGTTATATAATTTCCTAATTCAATGTATTCAGGCAAGTTCCAGAATCTTAGTACGGACTTGTTTTATAGGAGTTATCAGAAATGTCCAAGAAAACTTCAAGGAAACGTAAAAAATACCATAAGTAAAGCTGATTATTTAAAATACATTCAATCTACATATATCTTATCCAACCAAATTGTTCTCTCGGTATAATAAGATTTAAGATTTTCCGTGGTTATAAGAAATTCCTTTTTCATTATAAATTTCAAGGCCCGAGTTTGGAAATATTGATGAGCATGTCTCAGCATGTAAATTAGGAAGGGAAGGGCATAAGGAAAGGATCAATATCTGTAATGTTTATAAAAAATATTCGAGAGAAAGTTGAATGTTTAATACTTATCACAATCCAATAAACAGACTATATGGGTCACAAAAATCAGAAAATGATTTTGGCTTACCTAGGAAGAAATTCAGTAACAATTGAAAGATTAGGTGGGCGAGTAACGGCTCCCATGAAGAGAACAACATTTGGATGTCTCAGTCTTTTCATTATCAGGACCTTGTAAAATCACACAAATAATGCATGTCAGCAGATAATAACATGCGGAATGATTTGTCAAATTTTACAAAATGGTAACTAGACATAGGAATTCCTTAAACTGCAGAACTAAAAATTACAGTGCAAATATCCTAAAAAAAACTGTGGAAGAGCCAACAAATTTTCAGTTAACCGCCAAAACATTATTGCAAGGGCACGGAATGTTGCTACTCAATCAAGCACCAGAGTTACTACATGCAACACAATTGACCATTGATGAAACACCTCCCATGTATCAACAAATAAGAGGATCTGTAACATTAACCAAAGTAATTTTTAAAGGCCTCTTTAGACCAATTTTTGTACCATTAAAAAGAGAAGAAAAGATTAATGTTTCAACAGAACTCACTTAAGACTTGTACTTCTAATTAAACAGTACATTCTACACAATTTTACCAGAAATAAAAGCAAAAATGTGGAAGGACCTACACCAGATCAATGGTATATCTGGCTCAGAATGCCAAGATGAGTGAAATACCAAGCAAGAAAACAGAGTGGCTGTACCTCACTTTTAAACTCCTCTAGAGATTCACCAATTTTATCTTGGTCAAGAAACCTTTTGACAGCAACTTCCTAAAAGTCGGAATCAAGTTATAATTATTCTTCATCCAACCACAAGCTGAAGGATTATAAACTTATAAAACCACAAATACATAAATAACGACCATATAAGTTACTGCCAACATGTCATCTTTTGATCCCGGTACATGAAACATAATAATTCAGTTATTTGAGAGGAATGATCTCGTAACACTACTTAAACCCAAAAAATGAAAAAGTATTGTACATGTCACATACCTTTAAGTTTTATTTATTTTACACATATACAAAATAAAGGTTCAGTCTGTGTGAACAGCGGACAAAAATATAGTCTATAGAATCAATGAATATTAGCACAGTAAGTATATCAAATTCCTACTCATACTTTTCCCTGTTGATGCAAAATATGGAGGAAACCCATAATATTTACTGTTAAAATTGAGACTTGAACCTAGTTCAACCCAAAAGCTAGATCAAGGCAGGATTGTCCAAGTCCATATATGCAACTCCCATGGATTATATCCAACCGATGTGGGACAACCAACACATCCCCTCACGTTTAGGAATTATCATCTGAAGCATTAAGTTTATAAATGACCCAACTATAGGCAGGACGGGTGGCCCAACTATGGTCAATCCAACACATAATGGTGGAACATGTCTCTGATACCATGTTAAGATTATGATTTAAACCTAACTCAATCTCAAAAGCTAGCTCAAGGGGAGAGAATTCTTCAAGTTATATATGCAACTCACAGGAGCTCTATCCAACAGATGTGGGACATCTTAACACACATTCTCACGCCCAAGAATGAACAACTAGATCATCAAGACATTAACGGATGACCCAACTATGGGCACTCCAACACATAACGGTGGGTTTGGGCTCTGATACCATGTTAAGATTGAGCTGCTTTTGGGGTTGAGTTTGGTCCAAGTCTTAATCTTAACATGGTATCAAAGACAGGTTCCGCCGTTATGTGTTGGACTGCCCATAGTTGAGCCACCCGTTATGCCTATTAGTTGGGTCATTTGTAAACTTCAAGTTTCAGATGTTCATTCTTGAGCATGATAGGGTGTGTTAGTTGTCCCACATCAGTTGGATAAAATCCCTGAGAGTTGCATATATGGACAATCCTTCCACATTGAGCTAGCTTTTGGGGTTAAGTTAGGTCCAAACCAAATCTTAACATGGTATCAGACCCAAGTCCGCTATTATGTGTTTGAATGCCCATAGTTAGGCCAAACGTTTTGCCCATAGTTGGGTCATTTGTAAACTTCACGCTCCAGATGTTCATTCCTGTGCGTGAGGGGTGTGATAAGATGTCGGTTGGATAGAGTTCCTAAGAGTTGCATATATGGACTTAGATAATCATCCCTACTTGAGCTAGCTTTTGGGGTCCAATCATGAATGCTTCATTTTGGAACAATGATAACTAAATTTATTAAAAAACCAAGTGTGAGGAAACTAACTCAAATAGCCTAGTAAGCAAAAAAACCAAATAACTGCCGAGGTTGCTAAACTATGTTGCATGGATACAGATATGGGTATCGATACGATACGATACGGATACGACGATACGAAAAATTTTGAAATTATAAGACACGATACGGCTAGGATACGACAATTATTAAAAATATATANATTTATGTAAATATAAAAAATGAACATCTTAAGAGCGGTGATCTAAAAACAAAAAAAAAAAAAATTTGTCTTGCCATGTCCGATTGGTCAACCCTAAAAAATTCAACGACATGGATTTTGTCGTATCCGTGTCCAATACATAAAATTTTTCTTTAAAGTGTCCGTGCTACATAGTTGCTAAAAAAGATGGGAAAAAAGCTTCTTCAGACATAAAACTTTTTTTAAAAAAACTACTGAAATTATGGGTTTGAAATATTTGAAAGAACAGAAACATACATTAAGATACTTCTCGTAGAATTTCAAATTGTAAAAACATGAAAAAGTCGAGAAATTTGTTAGGGGTATTATTCCCAGGTCAACTAAAGTAAGACATACAATTTAGGCACGTGTTTTTCATGTTTTTACATAATTTGCTTTCGATTTTAAGAAACTCACAGTTCCATGCCAGTCTCCACGATATACCTCACCATAAGATCCTGCAATAAAGAAAGTAAAAATCCAGAGTTGCTCCAAGAAAATAAACCATTTAGGCAGAAAATTAATCATTTCTGAGTACAATGAGATTAATACCAAGCCCGATACGCTCACCCAAGGTGATGTCCTCCCATGGAATTTCACAATCAGCCACATCATCAAGTGTCGCATCAGATTTAAAACTTTCATTACCCACTGACCTATCTGATATTCTTTCACCCTCTGAAGTTAACCGTAGACCCTCGTGATCTTGTTTACAGCTTCCTTCTTCAGAAGCAGTGGCAATTGCCTCCCCATCACTTCTTATACACTCTACTGGCTTAAAAATGGCAACAGGACTATCCGGTGAATGAATGGCCATTTCCAAGATGTCATACTGCTTACTAACAGCTGCAGTTGTTGCTACAACAGCTGTGACTGTAGCTGCAGCTGTGACAGGAAGTTGAAGTTTTGGATCATTGTTTGCTTTAGCCACAGCAACGACCATTGACGACGCAACTGCAGCGGCGGCAGCTGCCGCTGCTGCAGCAACAGGGACATTGTTTCTGTACTTTGAAGGCTCTACTTCATATTCTGATGAAGCGTGATGTCCAACCACTTTCTTCAAATTTGACTGATGCTCCAAAGGTTTATCCAAAGTGCCTCTAGTACGAAAACCATGATGAGGCAGTGGAGGAAGAAAAGCAGGATTGAGGATATTATAACCCTTAGTTCTATGTTTATCACCACTTACTTTTTTCTCCTTTTCTTGTGTCACAGGCTCGATATCCACCGGTGGGAAATCAAATTTCTCTGGGTACATTTCAGTGAACAAGTTTGGAGGTGCGACAACACCACTTTCACGTAGAACATCATGGAGCTTCTGAGCTAGCATCGGATTATCTTTGGCAGCATCAACCATTAATTGTGAAACATCATTCACTTTCATTCTTCGGACAGCTGGAGAGCTGATGCCTTCGGTCCAAGAAGGAGATCTTGCATGAGGAAAAGGATAATTAGTCCTGCTACAGATCTCCTGTCCTGTCTCTACCGCGAACGGCTTTTTTGACCTGTCAGCACCATGTTTCCCTTCCCGAGCTTTCATTTGCTTTCCTTTGACATCCGAGGATAAAATATCGCCTCTGTCCATAGACTCTTGTTCCGTAAAATCATTCTCTCCAAAATTGGATGTCCCATGCATTGCTGAAAATTTTGGTTGATCTGCTAATGAACTAGTTATCCCACCACTGGATGATGTCACATGAAAAGTGTTTTCATGGTCTATATGGGCCCCTAAGACATCAGATGGAATGAGTGTACCAGGGTCCGCCATTAAATCAACAATGTATTCCCTAAACCATGTCGACTTTTTCATTAGAACGAAAGATGCAGAAGAAGTAACTAAACTGAAACAGCACAAGGCAAGAAACAAGGAATTGTTCTAAATTATTCACGACAGAGTAGCACAACGAACCATCATCAAGACAAATTTCATAGGAGATAGATAATTAAATTTAGTTCATCAAGACAGAACATTTTAACAAATATGGTGGCAAATAGGAGCCAAGGAATGCATCATCTGAAGAAATTATGATTATTGTGCTAAACTAAAATTCTCAAAAGGAAAACGAGCAGGACAAGAGAAGACAAAACATTTCAGTCAAAAAAATGCGACCAGTGAAATATATCAAATGGTGCTTGCCTTCCATCAATTTTTACGATGTTCATTGCTACCTCATCAGAACCAGTATATTCTTGTCCTTTCACCAAGCAACAAGGAATGTCCAAACTATCAGCCAGAATCTATAAGACAAAACAAACAGATATTAAATTGAAAGAAGAATTCAGAACAATAAGCAAATACAAAATGATGCTGAACATGACGAACATATTTTTAGCATAAAATGCAGGTTAGCCTATGGAAACTAATATAACGCACAGAAACAAGTTCATCTCAAGAATGTAACGCCTAAAGCAGGCTCATTGATATACACTGGCTTATGATACTCCAAAATGGATAAACTATGTGCTGGTACAAAGGGGGATGAAGAAATTATACTGTTAAGCTCTGCATACAGCAAATAATGAGCATAACGAAAGACAATATCCATTAAATTGCTTCAGAAGGAGGAGAGTGAGTACAATAGAAGGTGATGAAATCAAACTTACTTACCTTCCTAGGTGTGGGGAAAAAAAAGTGAGATCTAACTTTTTCAAATGGATAGAGTTATCAGACAAGAATAACCCAAATTTCAGTTTCAAGTCTCATAACTCTATTGGTATATGGCTCAATGAAGCTGGCAGCAAAACCTCTATCTATTGCATTCTCTTCTGATCAACAGGTAAAGGAAACAAGAAAAGAGTACTAGAAGCAAAAAGTTCAGGATCCAGAGATGCTCAGGTTTAAAGAACATTTTAACTTCTGAAGGCTAATAAATTGTCAAAGACTATTTTGACTGCATCACTTCTGAAACAGGGTAAATTAAAGAGAAGTCAGTTTAGGATGAAGAAAATTCTGGAGTTTTGAGAAAAGCTGAGATGCAGAGAGTTGGTAGTTTCAGAATAATTGACCTAGACATAAGGTGAGAAATCCACAGATGCAAAAATGCATTGATCCTACCAGAGTTTAATCCATCGTCAAATTTTGTTAGGCTTCCAAAGAAACTAAAATTCATTGAAGGATGCTTATACCATCCTTCGCTTATAATTTTAACCTTGACAATGAAAAGATTCTCCTTTCTCGGTTCAAATTCTACTTTATAAAAGTAAAGCTCTGATCAAATTTTTTATGTAATATACTTAATACGCAAAGCACTGCTCTTTAATTTGTTATAGTAAAAAACTGATTGAAACAATAAAAATATTGCTTGGAATGATTAAGTATATCATATTGTGTGAGCCTCAACAGATACATTCTTTGTAACTCCTAGTTAATTGTTCATCAGTCATCTACATATATGCAAGTGGCTAGCAATGTATATTTGCATAAAACATTCTCCATTCCATTCCTGTCCCCAGCAAATAGAAAACTTATAATGGTTACCCGACAATACAAGCTATAAAAAAGGATAATTTTTTTTCAAGTACACCATTTGGCCAAAAAAGATAAGGGGCCATCAAGAAAAATGAATTATTTACTCTCAATCCTAGCAACATTTGCAGACAGCATTTCATGCTGCTTGGCTTTATATAGTCGCGGTTATCATTTCACGCTGCTTTATTTTGCATTTATCACACGTAGCAGCATAGAACTAGCCCATTAAAGTCTATAACTATGTATTGAAAATGAATTACGTCGTGTTAAGTGAAAAATATTCTCGATGCAGGAGTTCAGTACCTTGAAAAGCAATGCCCGATGACGAGCCAGTCCAATTGTTAGAGAACCAAGAGGTAAAACCATGCTCCCGTGGTTTACTTTCAAACTATAACTATGATTTCTCCACGCAATCAATATCTTGTCAGGATTGCTAACTGGGCCACCCAGATGATCAGAAACTAAAGTAGCAAGATTCTGCACCATATCGAGGGTAACAAAATCTACAGAATCAGGCTTTAATTTAAAAGCCATGTCCAATGCTTGCTGCTCAAAACTCAACAACTTGGTGTCGGCTGCTCTATTGACAACAATAGCTTCCCAATGTATATCATCAGACACTGGCGTTCCTTGTAGATCCATGAGGGAAGGTATTCTTGATGAAGTGGATTCAACCAAAATGCCATGTAGATCATAGAAACCATCCAAAATCTTGTCGTCATAGCTAAGAGCATTGTAGTTCTGTGAATCATGTTAAATCTAGAATATGAGATAGACTTGAAAAGAAATAAAGAGCATCATGGATTTGAAATAATAATTTCATTCTCATATGCCAAATACGAAGGCAGAATACAGAAAAATGAGGCCAGCTGATTGCGACATAAATACTTTTTTTGAGAATTCGAGAAGATGATATGCTTCTTATATGGTATGACCTAAAATACTACAATATATATAGGAGACTCTCCTTCAAATAAAATAGGAAACTTACATAATTCAAGGAATAGATCAAACAATTAGAAAAGAATGTGATTATATGACTTTCATCCCTAAAAACCATGGATTTATTGGCTGGTATTGGTGACAGATTTGATTTCCAACAACCCCCTCAAGCCGAAACATCATACGACGCTTGAATAAAGATATCGAAACTGAGTGATAATTTTTGGGTCCAATTACTCTGTTAGACAAGCATATTTTGTCCAAACTTGCCCTCAGCATCGTACGGACGTGGTTGTTTCACACACTTCTAGATAATCCATACACTACACTATTCTTTGCCCAAAAAGTAAATACCTAAATGACATTTTAAGCCATAATAGTCTTGAGAAGATGGACAACACTCCAGTCAAGATAAGGACACCCTCCCCCATGAAATGATACTTTATGGTCCTCCTTTCATTTGATGATAAGACTTCAACACAATAGGTCAGTGCTTTATTTGATTATTTTGAATGGCAAGGCGACTCGAAGGTGCCAAAAAATGGGTGAGTAACACATGGCCTAGTGAGATGAACGAATAGGGAGTTATGATGATAAACGAATGGTTTACAACCCCATTATAAAGCCGCACGAGTTTTCACAAATTTATTGAAATTCATAAGTCATGAACATCGCGCGATCAATTATCAAACTACATACGCATTTTGCATTTGAATTAAAGCAGAACTGGGAAATGGAATGCAAATATCTAAATCAACTTGCAATCATGAAAGACGCAACCATATACTCAGTTATTTATTTAGACGCTGATCCTACTATGTCATTTGACAAAATAGCAATGCCCAAGTAATAATAGGCCAAATGAACCAAAACGATTGAAAAGACATGAAATTAAAACCACTACCCAATAACGGAAAGCAGCAACTTCAGCAGGTGTATTTTCAGGATGACAAGAACCCAAACTAATCTGCTTTACAGCTTCAATTTGAACAGCCTCAGGGTCCTCTCTTGCACTCAATTCCAAAGCCAACTGAATTTGATACTCCTCTACATCAGGATCCCTCGAGTTGCTAAACTCTGATTCGCGCTTCGCTGCATCTAAAGCGGCATCCAAGCTACTACTATCCACAGAATCAAAAGTTTCCACCCTTTTTTCAACTCTTGGAACATTGGAAGAGGATGGAGGACTAGAACTACGCCTATGTGTAACGGAATTCAACCATGCTGAAATTGCTGAAAAGGATTTATTCTCAGACTTAGAGTCTGAAAGCCTTTCAGCTGGTGAAACATCAACCAACCTATTATTGACCTTTGATGGTGAGGAAGAACCCTCCGATTTTTCAGAATGATTGGATCCTATGTGAAGTTTCTTCAGAAAACTTTTCATATCTTTTCAATAAGCTACAGTGGTCAATGCTAAAGATGAAAGCATCTAGCCATAATCCTCTCCATTGTCTCACTCCAATCATGAATCACTGTCACCAATAAACAATTCGGAACAAAAACAAATGCAATCAACAAAACACCTCAAGTCAATATCCAAGGGTCCAAAAATAACCCATAAATCCCAATAAATAAAGAACCCACTCAAATTTACTTTTTTAAAACAAACCCCAGAAGTCCAACTTCAAGAAAACACCCTTTCGAGATACCCTTCTCACAGTAAAATAAAACCCAATCAAATCAACAAGAAGAATCACAGTTCCTCCAACCTCACAAACAAATGAATTACATAACTACAACGGCAAAAAAGACTGCTCCTTTTCTTTAGTCAAGATTGAGTGTTAAGATTGAACTCATCGGCCAAAGGGGCGGGCACACAAACAGAGAGTCAAAGGGAGACAGTTCATACAAGTCATGGTTTTAATACAGAGAAACAAAGAAAGTAGAGTGAGAGAACCTATAAATTCACGAATAAAATATAGAAAGAATGAAACTTGTAGTAATTGGTTAGTTTTGCAAAGAGAGCAAGGCAACTAAGACAGAAGCCAGACAAGTGGGAGCATAAAACGGCCCACTTGATGCATTAAGCACCAAACAAATTATTATTATTTAATATAAAGCTGATATAGTGTATAAAAACCGTTTTTATATCACGTTGAATTTTTTCACTTTTTCTCTTTTATCCTTATTCTCCTCTTTTAATATATCTAGGAAAAAAATAACGTCTTTCCAATGCATGTTCTCCGACAATTCATATGTACAATAATATAAATGAATAAAGCCGTTTCCAACTGACTCGAAATTCGACTCGATAAAAAATTTGTTTGATATCTTTCGTTAAGCTTATCGAGTTGAACTCAAGTTCGATTTCGAGCTCGATTCGTAAGATCGCAAGCTTGTTCACGAGCTCAACTAGCTTGTTGGCTTGGGTGTATAACAATAACTATCATTTTCCCCCATCGAAATTTGACGATAATAAAATTGATTGAAATACTATAAAATGAGAAGTACACCCTTTAAATTATCACATCTTAGTTGACCTTTTGGTCGGCATGTTCGACGAGCTCAAAAACGAGTCCGCTTAACGAGTCAAGTTCAAGTTATTCCCGAACTTAATAATTTTCAAATGATGCGAGCTCAAGCTTCATTATAAAACTCGGTTCGAGCTCGAGCCTGTACATGTCTTAAACTAATCGAGTTTGACCGTGTGATATTGTTAGTTATTATCATTATTATAACACGCTCTATATGTTATATAAATAAGTAATCATATTAATATTATATATCACTCTTATTAATTTTGATGTAATATAAATACACCTCTATTAAAATTATAAGTCATTTTCCAATTTATGCATGTAATTACATACCATGGATTTTTTGTTTCCCTTGTTTTCGCACAATCTTAAATATTGTTCATATCTTTTTAAACACAATAAATATTTTTATGTATGATAAATATAGCATGTATAATGTTTACACAATGCTGTGTCCAATATTCATATCAATAATAATTTTGAATAGGAATGGATATTATTAAATTGTACTCTAAATTTTAATTTATAACTGGAAATCATATATTTTATTGTTTATTTATCAAATTTTCATTGTTTTACTCCACAATTCACTTACATATTCAATTATTTTATTTATTTTTATCAGTTTTCCTGTTTTTATTTATCCATTTTTAACTGAAATAATAAAATAATATGTCTAAGTTTATTTCTGATAGATTAAATTTAAAACTTAAAAATTTGTGTATAGTAAAATTTATTAAACCCTATTTTAAAAATTAAGATCACCAAAGTATAATCTTGGAACTTCTTATTTTCCAAGTATATATATTAAAAATATTANTTCAAAAATAATGTAAAAAAAACATTTTCAAAACTACTGCAATCCGTGCTTACGGAGCGCCTGCTCACATGAAGCAGCGTCCGTGCTTAGTCCACGTAAGCGACGGAATATATATAAAAATCGTCGCTAATTTCTTAAACCGTCGCTGTAATGGAATCAGCGACGATTCATTATCGAAGGTTTTTGAACCGTCGCTAAATGCCGAAATACCTACCTCTTCAAACGCCACGCATAATTGTATCAACAGCGTGCACGCCGCGGATAAGCTTGAACTTTCAACGGCTTGCAACTTTGCAGCGTGCAATATACGCTGCGAAAAGTCTTTTTTTTTTTAGTGAAGACAGAGAAAAAAACAAACAAGAAATTCATCAAGACTGAGATATCTCAATTGAATGTTGTTCATTTTCCTCAACATCATTCTGTGGTCGAATGTCATATACAAGATGCTGCTGACCAACATTAAGCAAATTTGTAAAACTGTGTATGTTCGACCAAGACGGAGTCTTAAAATCCTGCTGACCAAACAAACCAAAGTCAGCCATCCCTGAATCACTAAAAAAACTAGGTTGAATAGTAGATGTTCCTGAAAAAACTTATTTTTTGATGAACTTATTGTCTGTTTTTTTCTCTATCTTCACTACAACAAAAATGGCTTTTCGAAGCGCGCAAATTCTCTTTCCGCAGCGTATATTGCACGCTGCAACGTTGCAAGCCGTTGAAAGTTCAAGATTATCCGCGGCGTACATGTGCACGCTGATGATACAATTATGTGTAGCGTGTGAATAGGTAGGTATTTTGCCATTTAGCGACGGTAGGTATAAACCGTCGCTGATTCAATTTTAGCGACGGTTTTTATATATATTCTGTCGCTAAAATATTCCGTCGCTTACGTGGACCGGCGTCCGAAGCGCGGATGCTGCTCACGGGAGCAGCATGCGTGCTCCGTAAACGCGGATTGCAGTAGTTTTGAAAATGTTATTTTTTTTTACATTATTTTTGAAAAAAAATTTTAAAATTAAATTATTTTTTTAAAAAAAAAAACCCTTCTCAAAGTGATAATTATATCCATTTTTTTTTTTAAAAAAGGTCATAATTGATGTCTTAAAATTTACTTTTCCAGCTGTCAAAAAAAATATTTACTTTTTTAAGCTGTCAATGTCAAATATTTAGATAATAACAATAATTATAGATATTAGCATTGTTAAATAATTAATTGGAATCGATGTGTTGAATAACTTTACTCGTGTTGCCTTATTTAGCACGTATATATTATAACTATTAGTAAAAGATACCTATATATTGTATGTATTATTATTATTTTCAATTTGATCAAATAATATTAAATAATTAACACAAAATTATTTTTAATTTAGAAGAGTTGTTCGATTCAAAAAAGAAGTTTTTTTTTATATTTTTTCTATGTAAAATATGGAGTGACTTGAGAAAGTTTTTAGTAAGATAATAAGAGTAATTATGAAATTAAATATTTTGATATCCTATAAGATAATTACTATAAGGGTTTCATATTTAATAATATAATACAGAAGTATGGATTATATATCTTTATTTATTCTCTATTTTTCATCATTTTCATTTAAGAATCATAAGATAAAATTTTTATGTATCGTTGAATTATGGAAGTAAATATTTTTTTTTAAAAAAAATCGTACGCACAATTTGGTCTCACAATGATCCATGTTTTTTTTAAGTAATCTAAATAACATTTTGTAATTAAATAAACTCATTTACAAATTTCTTAAAAAATATGTCCCCTCTCAATTATGAATGTAAATGAACCGAATTTATCAGAATGTGAAAAAATTTAAGGTTTGAGCTTGAATTAGAACCATCAATTTGGGTTGGATATGTCGAGTCGACTCGTCCCGTTACACAATTTAAGTGAGTCAGGTTGAGAGTGTGGAAGAAATTTTATTTTATTTTTTACATTATGAATTTATGGCTATATATGATTTTTTAATAAAAATTGTGATTTTTTTATTAATTACTTTATATAAAATGCATACATATCTTATTGATATTTTTTATAAGTATTTATTTATTAAATGAAAATTTTAATTAATTATAATGATTTATTTATTTATTTTTTTTTGTGGAGCCGACCTACGAGCTAGCCCATCTAACTCGTAACCCACCTTGATTAAGGTTGAGGATTTTTAGTATGCCGAGATGACAAGTTTTTTACGGATCAGCTTATCCAATCATGAGTTGGTTTGTTTGACAGTCATAGCTTGAATGTATTTTGAAATATTGAAATATGTTTGCAAAATATTCGAAAATCAATATATAATTATAGACTGAGTCTCATGTGAGACCGTCTCACGGATATTAATCTGTGAGACGGGTCAACCCTACCCATATTCACAATAAAAAGTAATACTCTTAGCATAAAAAGTAATATTTTTTCACGGATGACCCAAATAAAAGATCCGTCTCATAAATACGACCCGTGAGACCGTCTCACACAAGTTTTTGCCATAATTATATTATATTATATTATATTATATTATATTAATAAAACATTAAAACACGGGATCGTACCAAATAAAATTATGTTACCAAAATAATTTGAGTTTGATTTGTGTGAAGAAATTCAAAACATGTTCAAATTTTTTGTTCTCCTCCTAGCATGATTTGTTTGCGTCGCTCTCTGAGACTCAAGTTCGAAATGAAACTTATCGCACAGTGCAATCGGTTCCAAAGTTTTGGGTAATAAAATAAAATTGTAGTAATAAATACAGCCCTCCATTGACAGCTCTGAAAAGCAGCAGGACGCGCCCCCAAAAATAGCCACTCGCAGAGAGAGAGAGAGAGAGAGAGAGAGAGACCGCGGGCATTGCTGAGGCTGAGTGGAATAGAATCAAGAATCGAATCGAGAAACAAGGGGAACTGAAGTAGTGGATTTGTTTCTTTGGTGCTGTTTACGGTTAGTTATATGGGAGGTGGTGGGGCATTTGTGGATGGATTTCGTAACTTGTTTCAGCGTCGCGCATCATCCGTCTCTTCTCATTCTTCTTCCAAGATTAGCAACTATGAGAGAAACCCGCATGCAGTTGCTCCGAACGATACTATAGTAAAACAAAAACAAGAAGAAGGGATTGATGTTATTCAAGAATTTGATATCTCAGGACTTGATCGAATCAAAGTTCCTAAGAGGGTTTATTACCTTCTTGCCACTTCATCTATGGATCCCCAGAAAAAGGTTGTTTTTTCCCCCTTTTGTGGACCTTATTATTTTGCTTCGTGAGATTTAATGGCTTAGATCTGCATGTATGTTTTTGGATATTTTTTATTGCAGTGATTAATATGGTGTTTTCCGTGTCTTGATTGATGGGTTCTTGGTTTTGAGAGGGTGGAACGTATTATTGTGTGATTTGCATAACGCTTGTCGACTTTGGTTTTTTGCAGTTTTGTTTTGTCCGAATTATTACAGTTGATCGTCGCTTATGTTTGTTAGCCAAGATCGAGAAAATTNGAGGAAGATCGTAAACACGCTTCAAGGGTAATCTCTAATTTCCTGTGTGTTGTAATTAATTAATTCGTGTTAAATACGTAGAACAATCAATCCTGTGAAAGAAGAGATGATTGAAATCACAAGAAATTAATTTTTGTGATCCAATTTTCTCGATCTTGGCTAACAAACATAAGCGACGATCAACTGTAATAATTCGGACAAAACAAAACTGCAAAAAACCAAAGTCGACAAGCGTTATGCAAATCACACAATAATACGTTCCACCCTCTCAAAACCAAGAACCCATCAATCNTTTTCGATCTTTCTCTGCACTAGATCTACGCTCCAAACCTCCAAGCCTTCTCCGGTGTTCTCTCAAACTCTAAACGTAGGATTGTGTGTGGTCACTTGTTACAATATCACATATATATATAATATATTTGTGATATCTTGTAACGTAAAAGATAATGATGATATCTTTTAAAATATAAATTTAAATGGACATAATATATTATATCATATCTAGAAGATTTGATATCTCAATCTTCCATGAAATATAATAGTCCAGATAAATTTATCCCACATATACCATAAATTATAACTCATATAATTTATCCGAGTTTATATTAGAGCCACCAAAGGGACCTGGTCGGATTCAATTAAATTAAGCTCCAATAAATTAATTTGATCCAATCAACTCATGATTAATCAAAATAATTTATTAATCTTATTCTACTCCACTAAAAGAATAAGATTGCACTCTCAAATTAATTGATATTACTGAAGCACAAAATCAATAATAATATCCTCTGATTTATCGACCCAACATATCACCCCTGTCGATCAATTAGAACATCTAAAACAGGGTATCATGACCATATGACCCATATTAGATATTCATAGCTTCTCAACCCTCATCTTCTCTTTGACAGTCCCATGCGATCACATCACATAATTAATTCAACAAGAATGTTGAATTACTGAGCTCAGATTTTACTGTCTTCTAGAAGAACTTGTGAGTTTATGATCATACCTATTGACNATTTTAATTTCAAAATGTCATCAACATATAACAAAAGTACTCGATGGGCATCATACTATCGAACATTATTTCATTATCCTCCCACTTGCCCTAGAGTAAATGAGTCATGTCTAGTACACCCATATTTTGAATATGTTCCTCAAAAGCTCTAGCAGTTAAGCTTCTGGTGAAAGGATCAGCAAGATTTTCAGCAGATGCTATCTTGCACACTGTCACGTCTCCTCGTTGAACAATATCTCTTACTAGGTGATATTTTCGTTCAATGTGTTTTCCACGCTGATGG
>NC_133319.1:2005950-2007715 GCF_012295235.1 Primulina huaijiensis | reverse complement strand
GAAGGTTTCATCGTAATCGATTCCTTCTCTTTGGCTAAAACCTTTTGCTACCAATCTAGCCTTAAAGGTCTCTATTTTTCCGTCTATTCCTCTCTTTCCCTTGTAGACCCACTTACACCCTATAGGTCTCACACCTTCAGGAATGTCTACAAGAACCCAGACGGAGTTAGTGTACATGGATCTCATTTCTGATTCCATGGCACTCCTCCATTGGTCAGCGACAACATCCTCCATATCTTCTTTGTACGTGATAGGATCCTCCTCTTGTTCAATGGAAACCGCATCAAACGATTCTCCATAGAGCAAGTATCTAGAAGGTGGTCGAATGACCCTCCCACTACGTCTAAGTTGTGGAGGTTCTTGGTTGATTGGTATTGATTGTCGTTGTCTTAAGTTCTCTTCTTGATCATTTCCTTCATTCTCCATTTGGATATGATGGGGTGACCGATCATTGGAACCAATGTCTTCTACCACTTCATTTGTTTGGAAACCAGTGGTTAATGGTGGTAGAAATGTGAATTCAATCTGAGTAGGTTCAGTGCGGATCTCTGGAGTAGATGATTTAGCAATCTCTTCCAAAAGAACCTTACTCTTTGATTCACTTTCTTCTATGTGCTTGTCCTCTAAGAAGGTTGCATTTGTACTTACAAATACCTTCTTGTCTTGAGGACTATAGAAGTAATATCCTCTTGTTCCCTTAGGATATCCGACAAACATGCATAATTCTGATCTAGGTTCCATTTTATCCATCTTTCTCTTTAGCACATAAGCATGACATCCCCATATCCGAATATGTCTTAGATTAGGCACGCGCCCATTCCACAATTCAAGAGGTGTCTTAGAGACAGATTTAGAAGGAACCATGTTCAATAAGTATATTGCAGTTTGGATAGCATATCCCCAAAAAGATGTACTGAGCTTAGAGAAACTTAGCATGGACCTAACCATGTCCAACAAAGTCCTATTTCTCCTTTCAGAGACACCATTCTGCTGAGGTGTAGCTGGTGCACTCAATTGGGATATTATCCCATTATCTGATAAGTATGTTCTAAAGTCATTGGATAGATACTCGCCACCTCTGTCTGATCGAAGTGTTTTTATGCTCTTACCTAATTGCTTTTCCACTTCATTTCTGAATTCCTTGAACTTTTCAAAAGATTCAGATTTGTGGGACATTAGGTAAACATAACCGTATCTAGAGTAATCATCAGTGAAGGTGATGAAATACTCAAATCCTCCTCTAGCTTGTACATTAATTGGTCCACATACATCAGTGTGCACTAATTCCAAAACTTCATTGGCTCTATGTCCTTTAGATTTAAAAGATCTCTTAGTCATCTTACCTTCCAAACAGGATTCACATACAGGCAAGGATTCCAACTTTAAATTACTTAAAGGACCATCCTTTACCAACCGTTGAATTCTATTAAGGTTGATATGACCAAGTCTCAAGTGCCACAAATAAGTTTCATTAGTGGGAGACAATTTAATTCGCTTGTTGGATTCAATGTGATGCAAAGAGCTGTCATCATGTTTTAAGACATACAAATCGTTATTCAAATGTCCCTTGCAAATAAGGGCTTTATTCAAGGTAATATCAACCACCATTTGTGAAAAATGGACATAATATCCTTGTCTAAACAATAAAGCAACAGAAATCAAATTTCTAGTAATCTCCGGAACATAATAACAATGTCTTAAAACCAAATGTTTATTATTCGAAAAATAAAGATAAACAATTCCAACAGCTTTTGCAGACACCACA
>NC_133319.1:1948877-2003841 GCF_012295235.1 Primulina huaijiensis | reverse complement strand
AATCTTTTGGACGAAATTTCCGTCTAGTCCTTGTAGTTTTAATTGAATGGCATCCAGCCCTCCAGTTCTTTGATCAGAAACAAAAAGGCCCAAATTCGAAAAAAATACAACAAAATTGCACGAAAATAAACAAGGGGAAACATGGAGTCGTAATCCACCCCCTTGGTTACAGACTCGAAAATACGAAATACAATTTCACCAAAAACTAAGGCCATAAACTGTTCAAAAATTAAATAAATCACTCCATTCAAACCACAATCACATAAATCTAACACCGCTTTAAACTAAAACATGCATAAATAATTAATTAATTCAAAATACGCAAAACAATATCAAAACCCGTGGCTCTGATACCATATGTTAGCCAAGATCGAGAAAATCGGATCACAAAAATTAATTTCTTGTGATTTCAATCATCTCTTCTTTCACAGGATCGATTGTTCTACGTATTTAACACGAATTAATTAATTACAACACACAGGAAATTAGAGATTACCCTTGAAGCGTGTTTACGATCTTCCTCTGCACTGGATCTACGCTTCAAACCTCCAAGTCTTCTCCGGTGTTCTCTCAAACTCTAAACGTAGGATTGTGTGTGGTCACTTGTTACAATATCACATATATATATAATATATTTGTGATATCTTGTAACGTAAAAGATAATGATGATATCTTTTAAAATATAAATTTAAATGGACATAATATATTATATCATATCTAGAAGATTTGATATCTCAATCTTCCATGAAATATAATAGTCCAGATAAATTTATCCCACATATACCATAAATTATAACTCATATAATTTATCCGAGTTTATATTAGAGCCACCAAAGGGACCTGGTCGGATTCAATTAAATTAAGCTCCAATAAATTAATTTGATCCAATCAACTCATGATTAATCAAAATAATTTATTAATCTTATTCTACTCCACTAAAAGAATAAGATTGCACTCTCAAATTAATTGATATTACTGAAGCACAAAATCAATAATAATATCCTCTGATTTATCGACCCAACAATGTTGGCGGGGGTGCACCCAAGAATTGAACTAGGGTATAAGGGAAGGCAAGAATGCTGATTTTTAAATAGTTTGGGATCATACTTGCATTTTTAGAAAAAGACTAAATATAAATTTTTTTGTTTGCTGTAGCCTGCCACCCTTTTTCCCGGCTGTCTGTTCTGATCATATATGAAAATTTGAAGTTCTTTTCTTGAAATTACAAGAAAGTTAGGATAAAGGAAATTTTCATATCAGTGTCCTGTTATTCATTGATGTACCCAGTAAAAATTGAACTTGCATCAACCACAGTTCCTGTCACACTCTATGAAGCTTGGTGTACTATCATTCATAACTTTGATTTTTTTTCATGTTAGTTTTTCTGTGATGGATCGGAATAGATCTTGAATTTTCGGGATACGGACCTAGATGTTTTAATCATAATTTCATGTTTTTTTTTTCATTTTTCAAAGTTTCATTGGTAAAAGTAGTTATAAGCTAAAAGTAAGCGTGCATTTCAGCTTCTGATTGTCATCTTTATTGTGCTCTTGTTTTTATCTTTATTTTTGGCAGAGTTCACTGGAAAAAGATTTCTTCACAGAGTATGGTGAGGCAAGTAGATATCAAGTTCAAGAAGTTATAGGCAAAGGTAGTTATGGTGTTGTAGCTTCTGCTATCGACACCCATACTGGAGAAAAAGTTGCGATTAAAAAGATAAATGATGTATTTGAGCACGTTTCTGATGCTACTCGAATCCTCAGAGAAATCAAGCTCCTTCGGCTGCTTCATCATCCGGATATTGTTGAAATAAAGCATATAATGCTCCCCCCCTCTCGGAGAGAATTTCAAGATATTTATGTTGTTTTTGAACTAATGGAATCTGACCTTCACCAAGTAATTAAGGCAAATGATGATTTAACTCCAGAGCATTATCAATTTTTCCTATACCAACTCCTACGTGGCTTAAAGTATACCCACACAGGTTGATAGCTTCTAAACTTACTCATAAAGCTCCCTTTTCTCTAATTTCGACAGCCATGTAAGGAACTTCCTTCCATGTAATTGATATGTATTTTTTTTGTACAGCAAATGTGTTTCACCGAGATCTAAAGCCTAAGAATATACTTGCAAACGCTGACTGCAAGTTGAAGATTTGTGATTTTGGTCTAGCCCGTGTCTCATTTAATGATGCCCCATCAGCTATATTCTGGACTGTAAGTTTGATTCTGATGAAAATATCTCATCATATTAATCGAGATATAGTGCTTCCTATCCTAACCTTGTTATTTTTGTTTTCTCGAAGGACTATGTTGCAACTCGGTGGTATAGAGCACCTGAGCTATGTGGTTCCTTTTTTTCCAAAGTAAGCAGATATTTTTGCTCATGTCCCAATGAATATATTTTCCTTCATAATTGACAGGTTATTTGTGTTGGTAACATGAATTTGTGCTCACAACCTTCAATGATCGTGTAACTTTCTTGTTTGCAGTACACACCAGCTATTGATATTTGGAGTATTGGATGCATATTTGCTGAGATGCTTTCTGGAAAGCCATTGTTCCCTGGAAAAAATGTGGTCCACCAATTAGATTTGATAACAGATTTGCTTGGCACTCCTCCTCCTGAATCTATTTCAAGGGTTAGATATTTGGTTATGTAATAAGTTGTTTTCTTTTCTTTATTTTATAATCCATATTTTCTGAAAATATCATTGTTTGTTAAACTATTTGGTGTTTGCCATTGTGGAATTATTTCTGTAATATAGTTTTCGTTGTAATTAAAATGGCAGATCAGAAATGAAAAGGCAAGGAGATATCTCAATAATATGCGAAAGAAACAGCCTGTACCATTTGAGCAGAAATATCCCAATGTTGATCCTTTAGCCCTGCGCTTACTGGAACGGCTCATTGCTTTTGATCCTAAAGATAGACCAAGTGCGGAAGAAGTAATTTCAATGGCCTCCTCTTGGTTTTCGTATCCAAGTCTTTACTGTACCTCATAACCTTTACGTTTGTAGGCATTGGCTGATCCTTATTTTCGTGGGTTGGCAAATGTTGACCGTGAGCCATCAACTCAACCCATATCAAAGCTCGAGTTTGAGTTTGAAAGGAGAAAGTTAACAAAAGATGATGTTAGAGAGTTAATTTATCGAGAGGTAGGCCTTCCAACAGAGTACAAGCTTTCTGATTACATTATTTGTACATATAAACTCGTACTAATCTTGAGTACTTTTATCTTAAGCAAACAGATTCTAGAGTATCACCCTCAGATGCTTCAGGAATATCTACGTGGTGGAGATCAGACTAGTGGCTTTATGTACCCAAGGTTTGGCCAGTCATGGATTTCGAATGATTTCTTTTTTGGCTAGAAGTTTTCTATAAAGTATATTAAATGTGTATTACCTAAGGTTTGGCATATGATTTCTAATGCCTCCCTGACATCTGTCAAGCAGATGCAACACAATGCCATAGTTGCCTTTGCATTAATAGATGGAAAAGGTGCCGAGGGTAAATTAGTCACAGACCCTCCGTGGTTTAGCTTATAGTCACCATTGCTTCCCCAGGAACCTGTCTCTATAATGAAATCTGGAACAAATTTACTCCCCAAGAATTTGTCTTTATGAGTAAATCTTCACAAATGTGCTGTTATGTTAATGTTTGGCAAAAAATAAATAAATACTAAAATTATTGAAAACATCTTTCTTACAAAAGGACAGTTTTACCTCAAGCTTGCATACCTGTTGAAATATCTGTCAATGCATTTCCCCTCAAATGTAACACAATTTAGAAATTTTGTTCTTTCTTCCTCTTTTGACTAGTTCTCCATCTTAGTTTTTTTCTCTCTCTGTTTATTTACTCTACTTAGAAGAGCTTGCACAGGTGAGAGTCATCAACTATCAACTATTTTTTTTAGTAAAGATGCATGCTCAGTAAGTGGTGTTTGGGGCTTCTTTTTCTCATTTGGGATATTGTTCCTTTCATACTTTATTCGGGTCGGTTGAACTTATTTTTATACGATCGAGTGGCCCGACTGTTGTCGTACTTTCTGGATATCTCATTTGTCGGACTAGCAGCGAATATTTCTCATTTCTGTGTTCTGCTCCGCTAACATCGGAAAGCTTGATGAAATCATGAATAAATTGAGTTGACCCTGGGAGGTGCTCAATGGGGTTTCAATTGCCAAATTTTTTAACATTTGTATTATAGAATATGGCAATTTGTGACATTTAATCCCCTTGTGAATATGTGATGCAATTTTTACATTGCTTTCTATTTCCCGTTAAAAGGAGATGAGAGTCAATTATAGTTTGTCTATTGGTGAATTTGGAATATCACTAAAGATTTTGCTTATACTAAACGAGCTCCAGGGATAACACAGCATTGGGCTAAATGATAAGCACGCCTCCAGCTCGTTGTCCGCTTCCATTAATTGCTCATTCTTGCCAACTAGGCATGTACTCTATATCTGTAAGGTCATGATTTGGGAAGGTAGTCTATCCTATCTCTGCACGCTTTTGTGTGTGGTTAGATGGAGACACACCT
Source organism: Primulina huaijiensis (assembly GCF_012295235.1). Lineage (NCBI taxonomy): Eukaryota > Viridiplantae > Streptophyta > Magnoliopsida > Lamiales > Gesneriaceae > Primulina > Primulina huaijiensis. The sequence goes on along the minus strand of NC_133319.1, from coordinate 1,999,297 downwards.
CTGGAGGTCCACCGGGAACTTTCCTGGTTTGTTATCATCGTAGTGGTTGAATGTAATTATATAATATCTAATAAAACAACTAAACAAGTTTACTTGATATATTTGTATCAGATAAACGAAAACCCCCTCTTTCTAACCTTTTTCTGTTCGCAGAATGGGTTACGGATAGTTTGCTTGTAAGATTGGGGCATGAACCGTTTTCTTTTGATTGGTATTCTGGAAACTGAGTGTGGTGTCTCGCATATTTGTACAATGAGATTCTTGATGAGGTTCATTTTCTGTTTAATATTCCTCAGTGGTATTGATCGGTTCAAGAGGCAGTTTGCCCATCTTGAGGAACATTTTGGAAAAGGTGAAAAAGGCTCTCCTCTCCTACGACAACATGCTTCATTACCGAGGTATGTAGGTTATTGGTAATTAAATACAAATACCGTCCTTACAGGTGATACATGTCTTATAAAACCTATTGAACATTTTAGTTTCTTTCATGCTCCCATCCATTCCGGTAAAAAAAGATGCTAGTAGCTTTCTATTTATATGCAGTTAAATAATTGGTTATTTGGCAGTTAACATGATATAATATGGTGGTCAAATGTAATATAAATATAGTCCTGTAAATTCGACTCACTATAGAATCTTTAATAGTTCCATTTGTTAGCAAAGATGATGGTTTTGCCTATAAACTATGTATTTACAAGTTTTGATAATGAATGATAAATTCTAATATGTTGCTCTCGTTACTTATTTCTGTTTTTATTGAAATGTAACTTTATTTTTAAAATGGCGGGAATAGGTTTAGTGGTTGTGCCAAGTACATGCAGTCATCATTTTTCAAAGTCAAAATATCGACTCGACGTACCAAACTACATGTCACACATAATTTTTATGATATATAATAATTTTTATGATATATTTTTTGTTGTTAGTGCCCTGTCTCAAACTAAATGTCACACATCATTTTTATGATATATTTTTGTTGTGAGTGCCCCCGTCTCAAGAAGGTTTTTTTTATTAAACATGGTTACAATGATGGTGAAAATTTGTGGTAGTTCCGAGATTTTAATGTTATAGAAACTAGTAAATATTTGATGTTGAGTATCTTACAGTGACCCATCACGTCAAAGGTGTGGAAAAAACCTTGGCCAAAAATATCGAGGAAGATATTTTCTTTTGACTTGTTTTTTCTTACATGCAAAAAATATGATGACTAACAGTTTTATAGAAGATGTTTCTAATTGTGTGCTACCTTTTACCCCCTCCCTTTTTTCAGGAAATTCAACTATAGTTCCGTATATTTTCAAGTTGATGCATAATGTTAACAAATATGCTATGAAACTAGTTTTGATTGATTCGTCCTTTTTACTTTCACCATCCTCGGTCAAATTCCGTTATGAAATGGACCATTACAATGACAATGGTCAAACCATTGATTTTGCCATTTAACACAATTTGATTGGCATTTTTTTCTTGTTTGTCATGCTATATGTCTACTTGTATCTAACATGCTTATGGATTTTTGACCATGTCTTCAGAGAGCGTGTCCCTGCACCCAAAGATGACGCTGTTGAAGTTAACAATTTTGAAAAGAGAACCTCTGCTTCTGTGGATACAACACTTCACAGTCCTCCAAGGGAAGATGAAGGACCAGTAAATGTAAATGGAGTTGCTCAAAATGGCCAGAACAAAGCAAATTACAGTGCTCGAAGCCTGTTAAAGAGTGCTAGTATCAGTGCATCCAAATGTATAGGGTCTAGGGACAAAAGAGAGACAGAGGTAATTTTCAAGCTCTCATCTACCCTATTATTTCCATTATGATTAATTAATTAGAATGAAAGAGGCGTACATGAAGCATTTCATAGAGGATTTCTTTTGTTGGTCGGAAGCATTAACAAATTTCGTAGCTCAGCAGGATATTGAAATGGGAACCTCTTTTCCCCGAGTTCTTGATGAATTGAGGCATTTCAATAATGGTTTCCATGTTTCTTTTTCCTGCTACAAGATAAAATAACTCGAGGAAATGCTTAAGTTTCTTTGATGGGGCTGTACTGGCCTTCTAAGAGAACATTGGCATGTGAAAATAAATCGATATGCATGGCATCAGAATCCACAAATTTAAACAAAATGTTGCATGTAGATTACACATGTTGTTGCTTTCGATGGATTATATGTTTGCGTTAGCAGCCTTTTTATTTTTGATAGGGAGAGCCGATTACAGAGCAAAGCGAAGAGATTGATGGGTTGTCCGAGAAAGTTGCTGCTCTCCATGCTTGATATCTATGGTCGTATTCTACCTTCTGAAAGATGGTTGTGCATCGCCGTTGGTTGTTTTTCCGGCCCGATACATGGATCTACAAGATTCTGACATTAGCCCTTGAAAATACTTGCTTTGTTTAAGGTGGATACTAACATCAGGGTGAGTGTTGTTGCAACAATGGGTGCTGAAAATTTGTAGTTTAGGCAGGAGAACATACATATACAAAATTAAATATTTGGATACAATGATTTGAGAAGAAGATACTGTGCCGCTTAAGATCATCTGAGTAAAGGTTATAGAATTAATTTAATTCTGGGATTTTGGTGATGAGATTGCTTGCATACAAGCTTGTAATATCTATTTCCTTACTCTTGACGTTTGTTGTTTATTATGAATACATTAATGTTCTGAGGTGACATAGAACTTGTAACGTTTATCATTCATGTGATGCTAAATATTGCAAGAATTCGTAATTTTTTTTTATTTTGTTAAATTCATGATCGTCTCAGTTATAAAAGACGTATAAAATAAAATATAAATAAATTATTTTAATAAAACAAAAGTGGTTTACACCTGTCTTACCAAATCTCGATCGATCTCAGATTCAAATTCTACCTTGGTTCACAAGTTTGACATGAGATTTTATGTTCAAGACTCAGACTTTACCTTGATCTATAAATTCGAAACGCGATTCAATACCAAAATTCTTGAGATGAGATTCTATGTTCAAGATTCAGACTCTACCTTGGTCCAAATTAGATTTCGGGTTCAATACTAAACTTTACCCAACTCAGGAAATATCTGAGGTTCATGATCGTCTCAATCATAGAAGATATAAGAGATAAAATTAAATATAGAATAATATTTATAAATTGAGTAGGTTGTATTAACTTAGATGATTTGTGTATGTAAGTTGAAATGAGATTTCGAACTCAAGACTCCTGCTTTGTTGGTTGGAAAAAATTCCTAGTGTGTACTTTGGACTTCTCCCACGTATCATCGTCTTTACTTAAATTCATGACTGTATGATAAATTACTTTAATTCAATTGATATTGACATGCACTAAAATAATGAATTCACCTCTCGATCTTGATTCTTGAAAGGCTACCAATCTGCTACTCTTCCTACCCTTTGAACTCGATCTTCAATTTATATGTCATTCTCCTTCTCCTATCGTCTATGCAAATCCCATTAATCAAGCAATTTCAGCTGATGCATCAGAAACGGCACAACCGAAGAACAAGAACATTTTCGAGATTGCCATCGAGGGGTTTTAGCCTCCATTTAGCGTTTCTTTGTGATCCCATCTTGGTAAGAAGAAAAGCCCGATTATTCCAAGATTTTGCTCATTCACTTAGTGTTTCGGCTGCTCGTTTCTCGTCTCCAGTAAGACTACAATGAAATAGTTGGAGGTTGGAAGTCTAAGCTTGTGAGGAGCTCTTCTGGGGAGCCAGAAGTGGGAGCTCTTCATTGCCAAGAAAAAAGTGAAATATTTATTCAAAATGCTTAATTAATCTCATTACCAAAAAAAAGGGCGAATTTTTTTTCAGCTACTCTATTTCCTTTGACAGTCTCCTTACTTGTGTGCAATAAAAATAACAGAAATTGTGAACAATTCTGTCTGAAATAAACACTTTTTTATGCGTTTCAAAATGCCTTGACAATTGGATAACTTATATGCTAGTGCTACATTGGATTTGAGATTGCGAAATGTATGCAATATAAACGTCCATTAACTTGCAAGTGATAGTAGCTGTGGCAACACTTCAAACACCGGCTTACGCGCATCAGAACATGAATCGCTGCTCGAATAGCAGTACATCTGTCCAACATCTCCGTTCATCGCCTCTACCCTTACCGTACGTTGTTTTCATTCTAAACTCTTTTGAGAGGATGCTAGGACTTGAAGTAAGTTGTGTTGTGGTTCATCCAGTAATTTCTCTAACCCGAAAATGATTTGGAATCCCTGAATTCAAGAAATTACAAGAACTGGAATCCCTTGTTCTTCCCTTTTGGAAACTGCTAACAAAATAATTGTGTGCCATCCAATAAAGATTCATCAGACAAAGGTGCTGGAAATGACAATTACCTTTTTTCAATGCTAACTTTGCCAATTATACTGCATCAGCAATGTTTTACACGGACAGGTGATGGAGAGTCGTCATCAGAATCAGACACAGATATCATGGATACAATTTTTTTTCGAACATGATATGTCATGAAAGGACATCGGTTTCTGATGTTTAAAATCTCATAATAAATATTTAAAATTTTGAACTTACCAGTTACTTTATTGTATTATCTAGTTTACTAACTAGTTAATTATATATTTAGGAAAACCAAGAAAGATTGGTATTAATAAATTAACAATACACCAACTATTTTAAAATGGATTATTAGAATATTTCACCAGCTTTACTATTATTAGGATAAACAATTAAACGTAATAATATTAAATAAATTTGATATTTAAAATTTAATTGTCAGTCAAATTCCGATATCAGATTCTCATTGGGATACCCAACCCATTGTCTGAGAAATATTTAAAAAACTTGTGACAAATCTTGTTAAATAAAAGGTCTGCGATTGCTTCTGTAAAAAACACTACACCCTGCGGCCCCCTCACTTTTCATTAATTCAACCAAACATGGTCCTAATTCATTTCAATGCCATCCTTTTCCATTCCCATGCATGTCCTGATTTTAAAGTAAAATTTAACGAATGAGAATTCACCCATTTTTTGTTTTTATTTTTTTACTAAGTTGATCATTTTACTTTTCATTTTCAAATAATTTGATTCGTTTTTTTATTATCTTTAGAAAAATCTCTTATAAAAGCTACGATCCAATTATTCGATTAATTTGTTCTTCCCAAAAAAAAACTTAGAGTATTTCTAGATTCATAAACACAAGAATTAATTAATTTGACAGATATACTATATAACATGAGAAAAAAAACATGCACTCTTTTTTTAAATATATATAAATTCAATTCTTTAAAGGAAGAAATTCAAAAAATTGAAAAGTAGTAGCAGCAGCAGCAGCCGCCGCCGCAGCAGCAGCATCAATCGTTGCACCAGATAACTCATCTTCAATATCCTTCTTACCATCATCTCCAAGAGGGAACAACTGAAGGGTCCGCGACTCCCCGTCACCAACGCCGGCGGCGGCCGGGTGGGGAGGATCTCGGCAGTCAGCGGCGAGGGCGGCTGCATCAGTTAGTGTGGGAGGTGAAGAAGACAAATACATAATATTCCACGTGGCATTCCTCTGAAGAAGGGTCCTCCTGTTCTGTAATTCTGCGTCATCACTATCGAACTGTAACCATCCATCTGTTTTACATTCTGTCTCTGTCACTTTTGCTGACCCTTGTCTTGAAGTTTTCTGATAATTAATTAATTGCATTAAGTCAATATATTACATATTTGTTCGAAATAGAATCAAAGAAATATATACAATTAGTAAATATTAAATAAAGATTACTTTGATGGGTAATTATTTTATTTAAATCAGTGACCCAATGCCTATTAAAATATATGTTCAGGAGCTTCAAGAAGTCAAAATGTTATCTTTATTTTATATGCCTTCAATCTAATTAATATATATGCAATCCCAAGTTTTCATGCATAGGGTGAAAAGTGTCTTCTGCGCGTATACATACATACATACATTGCATACATATGTATATGAATGTTACTCATTTCAAATTTCGAATGAAATGAATGAGCACGACACCCAAAAACCCTAGCCATGTTTCGAAACAATAGCACAGAAGCCCCGACAGAAAGGAAGGTATGCATGCAGCCTTTGACGCTTCTTTTTAATCCCAAATGAATGAATAAAGAAAAGACATTGTTTTCTTTTCAAATTTTAGAATGTTAATCATTAATTATTAACAGAAACCTAATACACTCGAAAAAAGTTACATGTAATATTCAATCATGTGCTTAATTATTATGATCTGATTAGTGGAAATATTATTGTTATTTGTGTGGGATAGGCGCTTTTTCAGAAATATGAGTTACAAAAAAGGGAACATGAAGGAAGACAAAGGGTAAAAAAGCAGGCAGCAGAAACACAGACCTCTGTATTTGTACTAGATTTTGTAGGAGATGGCCAGTTTTTGGTCTCTTCACCTGCCCAAAAATATTTCAACTTTATACTACAAGCTGTCGAGAACCTCTTGGAAATGGAAACAATGATCCAAGAACTGCACTCTGAATTTTTTTAAAAAAAATCACATCTCCTAATAATATATGCGATTATATATATATTCAAGAAACTAGTTTTGTTTTTCATAAATGATCATAGACAAGCACTTTAAGCTTAATTCATCTCGTAATGAAAGTTAAATTTTGTTATATTTTAACTTATTGAGTAACGTGAAAGCCCATAAATAAATGGCAACCAACTTATGGAAACTGAGTTGCGGGCTACGTGTTTTCTTTGAAGAAGTTTACCTTCCGGTTCTTTCTTCTCGCTGTTTTGATTTTCCATGTTGGTATGGGGTTGTTTACCAGCGGGAGATTCGAGCTGGCGGCGCCGTTTTTGCCTTTCTCTAGCTTTGTGGTTTTGAAACCAATAGAACACGTTCTTCCCCTCAATCTTGCCGTATCGACGGAGCTGCGCGGTGATGTGTTGGATTTGTTCGGCTGAAGGGGTTCGAGTGCCCCTTCTGTATAGCTCTTCGAGGGTTCGAAGTTGCTCCTGAGTCGGATTCCATCTCGAACTCACCACAACTTGCTGTGTGCTAGTTAAATCTCTCTTATTTTGCTCCGTAGAAATCGCTGCTTAAAACAAGAAACAAACAAAAAAAGGTACTTAATATAAACATGTGACCTATGTATTCCAAAAAACTGGAGAAAGAATGAGAACTAACGACTTGCCGAGATGGTGATTTAGGGAAAGAAAGTCAGCTCCATGGACGAGGTTTAAGCAAGGAGAGTTAGCGGCCGCAGCAGCAGTGGAAGCATCGGCAGCTGGTCTCGGCATAAGGGTTCGGAGCTTCCGGCCACTGAACGGATCTTGGAGGGCGGTGAAGTCTCCCCCGTCATTATATCCCATCATCCACATCTCCTCTTATAATTAATGAACAAGTTAGTTATGGAAATTAAAACCAAGAATTAAAATTCTTTCCTTTCAGTACCACTAGATTTCAATGATCAAGTCGCGGTGCAAAATTAATAACAATTAATTATATATCATATATGGATGATCAAAACTCAAGAAAACTAGTGGGAAATATATTATTATAATATCAAAAAGTAGGGTTCCATATGGAGAAGCTGTAGGTAAGTAGACAAAAAAAATTTATATATATAGAGAGAAAGAGATTGAACAAGAAACCCAGAAAGAGAAAGGGAAACAAAGGAGGAGTAGGGGTGTTTTTTGGTTTAAATTGAAGTTGACTAAGCTAAGGCTGAGAGAGAGGGGGCAGTGGCAGTCACAAATAACATGCAATATTATTTATTATATATAAAAAATAAATATCTTCTATTTTATATAACAAAAAGAAAAAAAGAAAGGCGTGGAATTCTGGGAAGGGGAATGCATGGATAACGGTGAAGGAAAAACGACGTGACGATGATGAGGGTTATCATAAGGCTCATCACCTAGCTCATTTATTGTTCTTCTGTCTCTGTCTCTCTCTCGTTCCTTTCATACTTATTCTCAATCCCGACTGCTCTTTCCACTCCTTTTGTCCCCATTTCGATCTTTTTATTTATACTTCATTCATCAAGTATCTTCTATTATGTACACTTGTGTATATTGTATATATGTATATATGTATATGCATCTATATATATTACCATGTTGGAGTCAGAGATAACTTCATATAATCATACAAGTTCACCATAGAAGAATATGGTATATAGTAGTGATCGATGTCGTCGACTTATAACTAGAATGACATCGTTTAGAATGATACATGATGTAAATAAAAAAATATTTGAATTACACAGATAGTTAATCAGTAGTTGAACTAAAATAACATTAGCTTTATTTTAAATCAAGATTTTAAGAATATGAATAGTAGAAACGATAATCATGTACTCTATTTTTATAATNTGAAATCAGAAGAGTCAATCAAAGATCCATTGTGGTATGAAAAATTGTTGTCCTTGAAGTGGACAAATGATGCAACAATATAACACCTTTACGTGCTAACACAAATACTGTGTTCTTCCTTTTGGAACATCGTAATACGTCCCATGCTCTGCCCCCTACCTTCTTTTTAACTTTTTCTACCTTATTCTCCTGTCTATATTTATTTTACACAAAAAAAAATTTGTGAAACGACTTTTTTTGTTTAAATCATTCATAAAACAAATATCATTATTCTTTATATATGAGACAGATCAACCCTATCGATATTCACAATAAAAAGTAATATTTTTTCATGGATGACCCAAATAAGATATCATTATCACAAAATACGACTCGTGAGACCGTCTCACACAAGTTTTTGTCTTAATTATTATTGTAAATATGGACAGGATTGACCCGTATCATGAATATTTATCCGTGAGACTATCTCACAAGAGACTTACTATTTATTTTATATTTACTATTTACACACACATATGTGTGTGTAAGTGTGAGTTTTTTAAGTATAATTTTTTATTTAATGATAACGAGTGATTGTTTTATTTTTCCCAAGTGAGTTTACATTTAAATTGAAAGATTCTTCTAATTATTTCTCAACAATTTTCGGGTACTAAAAACAAGTATTTTCAAGCCTCCTTGGGTGGTCTTCGAATAACGAGTATAGAATTGTTAAAAACATCACTCCACTTGTGGTGTAGTATCATAAATCTCTTCGGTAGTAGGGGATGTATGTACCACTCTGAATCCTTAAGCAGTAAATTTAAAATTATTTAACATTTGAATTTGACTTAGAAAAACCTTGAAAGTTTCGATTAATAAGTATAAAACTTTTTAAATAAATAAATTATAATATTTGTAGGGTATGAATTCGGTATATACAGCTTAAAAGTTTTGTAAAATATATTCTAACTTAAAATTACTAAATCTTTGGATGAAAATTTAGTCGAAAAGAATTTTGACCCACATCGCTACTCTTGAAGGTAAAAATTGCAAAAATCCGCAAGTCTTGATTACACAAAATAACATGTGCCAACGGTTGGGCCAATATACTTTCTACCATTAAAAAACTAAAAATTAACGGCAGACATCAAACCATGGAAACAAAGATCCTTGAATTAATTAGAGTAAATACAAGATATCAACCCCAGTTCGTCCTCTTTCAGTAACGTCCAATGCCCCAAACTCGAATAACTCCATCCGTATAGCCACTGAAAAGTGTGCTTCCATCGACACTCCAGTTCAGACAAGTGCAGAAATTGATCTACATCAAACCATTGACAATATCAGATACGATAAACAGATCCCCCCCCCATCCATCAGCTACTCGAATATTTTTCCTTTTTTTTTTGTGTTCTTATGGCAATTTTTACAAAGGACACACGAAGCCTTCAGTTTAGTGTATTTATGAATATAATATCATACAAGAAATGTGAATCTTCCGGTAAAAAACAGTAGCAACAAGCAAGTCAATAGTCCCAGGCTCGTGTTTCTTAAAGTACCATGATAGCCATTGCTTATAAGTTATAAATTTATGATTATGAATCAACTTAGCTCAATCAACCTTCCCAAACTCTAAGAGGAAGCTCAAAACACTTGTCGCAAATATATCCAACAAATAAAGATGTGAAAACTTACAAAATTGCAACATGCTAGACCTGACAAAGCATAGTCCCCAGTGACAAGTTCCTATACAAAATCCACTACCAGACGACATACCTATAATGCAGTGATCAACTTGACATGGTATTAAGGACTTTCAATGGAACCAATCATTCAGAATTGGGCAGATATAAATTGGGTAAGTAAACTTCATGGTTGAAAAATTTTCAAGCATTATCTTACAGAAGCACTTCTCGGCCAAATTTTGTTTCCAGAGGTTATAATTTCATAAAACAGTAATAATGGCATCACTAATAAAAGAAAAAGTCGAACCACTAAGCAAGTGAATTAAAGTCATCATGTTTAGTACAAAAACCAGAAGCATAGAAGTCAAAAAACAAAATCCAACAAAAACAGATCCCTACTATGATTTCCTATTGTCAGTTATCTATTAATCACCAAGTGTCATTTACTAATCGAACAAGTAACAAAAGACAAAAAACAAAAAAATTACTAATTTACACACACAAAATGGCACAAAGAGCAACACAGAAAAAAAAAGCTAAAAGTAACATGAAACAAAAACACTAAAATACTAAAGAACAACAAACAGAAAATGACACAAAGAGCAACACTGAAGCTACTATAACGCAGAGAGTTAATATGTACCTTGTTTTTACAAGCAGCGGTTTGATCAGTCCCCTCAGCAGCCATCTCACTCTCCTGCTTCAAATCAACCTTGAGATCAACAACAACACTCTTGCTCTCCAAATCCCAAATCTTGATGCTACTCTCTGTTGCAGCACATAGCCAATACCTATTCGGACTGAAGCACAGAGCATGAATAACCGAACCAGCCTCCAGTGAATACAAACGCTTCCCTTCTGACAAATCCCAGAGCAAAATCACCCCATCTTTCCCACCACTCGCGCACAAACTCCCATCAGGAGACAATGCTACAGTGTTTACGTATCCATTATGGCCACTCAGTGTTGACTTCAGCTTACAGTTAGATAAGTTCCAAATCTTTACATTTTTATCCCACGATCCTGAAACGATCATGGGCTGGAGGGCATTGGGAGAAAACCTTTAACACAACAAGATAAAGGGATACGGGCATTAGAATACTGTTTGCAGTCGTTAAGCTTTAAAGTTAAGAAAAAATAAGAATTTCAATCATGATTCCTTCATGTTTCTGAACTTTGAATTAATGATTCCCATGACAAGGAAATACCACCAAGAGCACAAATTTAACCAAAACATAACCTATATGCTAAATTAAAAATACGTAAATATTCCACATGACCCACAACTGAAAAACACAAAATTACAAGTTATAATTAAAAAAAGACACACACCACATGCAACCATACCTCACGCAAGAAACCCAATCGGAGTGGGAATCCTGATCTTGAATAGTATACTTGCATTCCCCAAGCGTATTCCACAGCTTAATCGTCTTATCCCTGGAAGCAGAGACGATTTGCCGATTATCAATGGAGAAAGCAACAGACAAGACGTCTTTAGTATGACCCACAAAGCGGCGAGCAGTGTTCCCAGTCTGCAAGTCCCACAGACGGAGCTCTCCATCCCAGGACCCAGAGAGGGCGAACTGGCCATCAGACGACAAGACAACATCTTCAACGAAGTGTCCGTGTCCCGTGAGACGGCGTCGGGCCACACCGTAGTTCTTGTCCTCTTTGGTGAGGGACCAAACAATGAGGGACTTGTCGCGGGAAGATGAGACGATCATGTCGCTGTTGTCGACCGGTGTGGCGATTGCGGTGACCCAGTCGGTGTGGGCTCGCATCGTGCCACGGAGAATCAGCTGCTCTTGCGCCATACTCGTCGCTGCAGCTGGTTGCCTGAGCAAAATGCGAGGGTGTTTTTGCAAGAGGGGACGATTCGAACGTGCGCGTTTGATATACGAGGATGTTAGGGTTTTTGGTCATACTGGGTTTCAGGGGTTTGGAACATGAAGTCGAGTTGGGCCGGCCCAATAATAAAAGAAAAATGGCCCAATAGGATCTCACATTGCTCTATGTTAATTTATAATATTTTTATTATATAGTAGCTAAACAATTAAATTGAATCATTTTAATTATTGCATGAGTTAATTATACCGTTATTTTTTCTCATTATTAAAATTTAAAGGAATACTTTTCGGTTCAAATAAGTTAAACCATACAAAACAAATCAGAAAGTGAGACACTTTGGAGGTGTTTTTCAATTCACCTTCTCTATGTTGAAACATAATTTTGAAATTATTTTCACTTAACATAGCATCTTAAAGTGTTTTAAAACACACACATAGATCTGTAAAATTAAAGATCGTCATCATTCGATGTACACTGAGTAATCCTCAAAGCTAACTTCAAGTTAACTTTTAATGTAGAAAATCATTTTTGAACTCTTGCTTCAAATACTGTGGAACTTTAATCAATCTCAGTTCCTTCCATTAAAATAAATGTGAATTCTATAAAAAAAATTTGTAATATTAATTTGGCCAAGGTTAAAATTGTGAATATATGAATTAAACGTAATCTATATTTCTATATTATTTTATTAAGTTCAGATATTTTGAATATCTAACTTATTATCTGTTTTAATAATTATATATATATTAATAAAATCTTAAAATTTTAATACAAATTATATATAACTCACTAACTAAAATTTTTGTTTCTTAATCATTAAGTTATAAGTTCCATTTTTACTGGTTCATTTTTTTTATTGTTTTTTCTATTTATTTTTTAATTTATATTTTCAAATTCTAATATAATATCTCATTATTTTTCATAATTATATTTTATCATGAGTTAATTATAAACAAAATCAATTATTAAAAATATTACTAATTAATGTTGTTGGGCGGCTTTCCTTCGTCCGGTGAATGTGGCCCCCATTCATTCTTATAAATAAATGGTCATAAATTTTGCATTAACATCTAAATAAAACCCAAAATTAATTGCTTGACAAAAATAAAACGCAAAACCATATTTATATATATAATTATAATAATGACTTTGACATTAATAATATAATCATGACAAAATAATAATAAATAAATAAATAAAAGAAAGAAAACATGAAAAAGAATAGAATCCAATGGTTGAGTTTAGCTTCAACAGAACGCTGCTTTCTTCAGAAGCCAAAAATGGTGAAGGAAATCTAGAGATAGATTCACAAGTTAACACTGCATCAGCTAGTCTTCTCATCCACCCGTCTGCATGCAGAATCAGGATATAGTTACAGCAATCTATATATATAATCAAACAAAAATACAAAAAAATTAATAATAATAAAGAACAAGAAGCAACAAATCTGATATCAAATATTTGAAAGCGGATCTTGAAAATCAAACCAGATTCAGAAAAGTAATCAATATAGAGATGGAGTGGAGGGAAGAAGTGTAGAGCTCCCTTCAATCCAAAGAAGGATCGAAAATGGGTGGATTCAAGCTCCTGACATATGCAAACCACAAACCCATCCAAAGTAGACATCTTGGATATGGATAGGGCTGAGGGATCCATAGGTCAGCAGCTTAATCTTCCCAGAAAAATCCTCTGTTGGAGTTCAAGGAGCTCCGCTCTTCAACTTTAATCTCCAAGAAAGAAAGAAAGAAACCCCTGGTAGGTAGCTAGCTAGCTAGCTAGAAGAACCATCATCCATACACGAATGCAAGGAAATCACTTTTTTTCCTTGGATGAAATCAGTTGCATATGATCCAGATCTTGGCGCGTGAAAATATTCATGAAAATACCCACAAGACATAGAGGGCAGATCCATGGAAAGTGACTCTATAAAGGCTTGACACCCTAAAACTCATTCAAGAAGAGGAAACCCTAGCTAGCACAAGAAGAAACAAGTGAAGATGTGAGGACTATATATCAAGGGCCGAGATTAGTGATAAGAAATTGGTGGGTGATTGAGATGAAAGGATAATATATGGCAAGTGGGAGTGGGTAGGCGTGCAACTAGGAATCAGGCAATGGGTCGTTTTCTTTGAAAAAAAATTTGTTTTCTTTTTTTAATACCAAAAAAAAAAATTTTGAAAAAGAAGAGATGTTGGGAAGAGGAGTAGCTATCTAGGGTTAATTGATTAGATTCCCTTTGCTTGAAAAAATCACATGCGTTTGTACAAGAAAAGAAGATAGGTTTGACTGAGAGAGGGGACACCCCAAAATTACCATTAAATAGTCTGTCCAACATTATGGAACGGGGAAAGTGTATGCGCAGGCGATGCCCATTCCAACTGGATTCTGTTGTCCGCTTGCTGCAGTTGTGTTTAATGAGGGCTTAAACTATTACACTGTATCTGTATGTATGAATGCATGGGTACTTCAGATAGCCACATGTATTCATGTGTTTTTTTTTTTACGGGTTTCGACAATGATCATTCGGCAGGAGGTATTCATGTGCTTGTTGAAAGGTATACAATTTATTCTACATATTAAGTTAAAATCGCGCTGAAATGTGGGAACGAAGCTTCAATCTTTATTTGTTTAAGTAAGATTAATACGAGTTTAAACGTTAAAAATATATTTTTTTTAAATTTTAATTTTAATTTTAATTATCTCGAACAAGTAACCAAAGTAAATATTTCATGAATATAATAAATTTAAGTGCAATATATTATTTTTTTTGTCAGATCCTAATTTATTGTGTTCTATATCATTTATTTCATCTCTCGTATAATGAAATGAAAACTCAATTTAATTGGACTACTTTAAAACATCAGCATTGATATCTGATATCTCTTGTAGGATGTAAAATGTCAATATCTATTACATATTCATAATCGTTGCATTTACCTATCAAATATTGTACATTCATAGTATTACTAGCTAAAAAACTTTCTAATTTACGTTTTTCTTCTTCGTGTTCATAAAAAGTTGTACTTAATATGACCAATCAATGTTTGATATTTTTTTATCGTTTTTGGCTAAAGCCGATCGTTTTAGCGATGTTTAAGTGTGTTCAAGCGAAGCTTAATGAATTTTTTTAGGAACACTGGTTAAAAATATTTTTAACTAGTGTTTCGTTGTATAAATTGCGTATTTATATAATATTTTGTTTTTTAAAATTTTAATTTGGATTTTAATCAACATTTTGTAATTAGTTTCGATTTATATTATAAAATATAAGTAATATTATAATTATGAAAATGATCAAGGGTTATTACGCTAATTTGGGAATTAGCCATACCATCAAACCAATTATCGGAGTCATCAAAAAAATTTTAAAATACTAAAAATACACTTTCAAAATAATAAAAATACTATATTTTTAATTTAATACAAATATCATATNATTAAAAAAACATCGAGCAAAAAAAATATATAAAATAAAAATTAAAATCTTTTTTCAATACTACGAATTAACAATATTAATTTTTAAATTGAATTAAATTTTATCCCATGACCGAGTTAGTGACGAAAGCTTCTTGGAAATAAACCCGGTTCACTAGCGTACAGAAAGAAGCCCTATCGGAAAATTTCACACCTATTTGTCTTTCTTGCCGCGTCTTGCAGCCCAAAACCACGGCCACTGCTTAAGATCACCGCAACATCTGAAATCTAGTGCGCCGCCCCAAGTTCATTTGATGGGTTCGTTTTTTGTTTTTCCGATTGATTTTCATTCTATTTTTTTAATCACTGTCCCGTTTATCTGATTTGAAAGGAGTAAAGGGATTGCTTTTTGTTGAAGTTGTATGTGTCGATAATTGTGATTTGTTTATTTTTTCAACTGTCCCATTATTTTGTTGATGTTTTGTTTTGTGTTAACTGATATAGATATCGAGGAGGATATCAAGGCGTTGCAGCTTGATTCTTCAGGTATAATTGTCGTTTAATTCAGTTCCCTACGTAATTTATTTTGTTACTATTGTTTAACTTATCAGAAGTTAAAAGTTGAGTTTTTTTTAATGATTATTACTTTTATTCTTGTCTGTGAGATCATAAAGATTGTGTTTTGATTAAGAATTTTACCGACTTTACCGTGAATTTGAAGACCTTTGCTTTATTTCATGGTTTTGAGACTTATTAATGTCTTAACAAAACAAAAATCATGACTACGTATTCAAGAATCTGCATAGTCATTATTTTGTAAACAGAGGATTAATAACTATCTTTTTCAAATCAAAATCCTTGGATCCATCAGAATCCATGCATTGTTGTTTGTAGTGTACACTAGAGTATTCTTGTCGTTGCTGTAATGTTTGCGATGTCGTTATTTATTGCTCGCAGAAGATACGATTGTTGCTGACAAGGAAGATGGGAAACTTGACGTAGAAATAAACCCGGAGGTGGATAAAGGTAGGTCAAGCTACATATGACGTGCATAGTAGATCGGAGGAAATTTTTTATCCAGATTTTATGTTTTTTTTACCACTATACGACATTTCCTTGTGATTTATGCTTGAAGATTGAGGATTATGTCACAAGGATTGCTTTTAGCGGTCTTTCTATTTTTATTCTCTACATCCGACATCTGCCATTTTGAGATCAGAACTCATATTTGGCTTAACATATGCTTCTTTATAATCATGACAAGAAAATTCGAAACTAAAGAAACTGAATAGATCACGTAAAGATTATTGTGTGTTCCCAAATATCTTTTATTATTACTTTGATCTTCAATGCATGTACACATAATTTAGTATCTAAAGAACAAGGTTATAATTTATTGATCTTGATTCTCATGTATAAAAAGTGTTCATTTTGCTGATGGCTTTAGGTTTGGCCAGCGCAACGTGTACAAACTCCAAACCATTGCAAGAAGAGCATAGAGATGTGTATGAAGGTAGGTAACTACCGAATCTAGTGTTTGATTGGCATTGTGTCCATGCGACGGCTTGCAAGTGGTCTGATAATATTATCTCCTCTTCCTATGGCATTTAAATGCCATCTCTGTAAAATTTATTTTGATGGCATGAAGGTGTATAATGTTACATAATCTTCGCTTGGGTTGTTCTGTTTTTACTATAAAAAAATTGTATTATAGAAAATGTATAATAATACCAAGAGATAATATCTTAAATAATCACCTTTTGATTGCTTTTTTGTATCCCAATACCCTTTTTTTTTGTTCTCACCTTATTTTTTTTTTATTCACTTGCATTTTAAAGTATAATTCTTTTGACGAGGATAAAGTGTTCACGCTAATGCTGAATTTGCACACATAATGCATGTTCATCAAGACTAACCTATCGTTTAATATGATATAATAATAATCTTTAAGACCTCTTAATTTCACCACCATGACCCTAAACTCATGCCCCTATAAGCAAGAACAAGGCCTGATTTAAGGTCACATCTCTCTGTCATTAATTAAATGTCATAAACGTGTTGATAGATAACATTTTATTTTAGATTAATATTTTTCCACTTTATTGCATATTACAGATAACAAATAAAACTTATTATTATTATATGTTAAAACACCACTAACGCTGCCTTATGCTAAATTATTACCTCTCTGCATCGTCAATCGTTTTTTTTTGTTTGCATAGAAATTCCCATATCATTAAAGGCCTCTGTGATTTTATTTTATTTTATTGTTATAGCTACTGTTTTTGAGTGGATGCTACATTGAATTGTGATTTTTCTTTTTCAAAATTAAGTCTATTTTATGGATCTTATTTTATGTTTTGACTTTTGTTTGGTCTGTTCAGTCAAAGAAAAGGAAATTTCTGCTCCAGCGCATGTTGTGGATGAGGTGGAGAATAAAAAAAGACATTTGAATGTTGTGTTCATTGGCCATGTTGGTAAGTGAATTTTTCCTCAATTCAGAGATCCATATTAATTGTTTATTCGTAATAATATGAAGTTTTTCCTTCCAAATGTGCTCTTACTGGGAGAACATGGCCTACCCCTGTGTGTTTATTCCTGATATCCTCTGGCTTACAATTCTGATGCCGTCTCTCTAATTGTTATTATCATTTTCCTTGGGTTTTGATTATACTTACTGCTTTAAAACTATTCAATACTTCATCGCTTACTCTTCACTGGGTTTCAAAAAGCGTGGGAATGAAACAGGAAAATGGCCCCCACCCTCAAAAAAAGAAAAAATACGTTCAGAATCTGAATGCATAGGACTTCGGGTTGTGATTAGATTGTTGCTGCTCTTTACATATTAATAATCAAAGTTTGTCGTGAGGAGCAACATTATTCATCTTATCTGCAGATGCTGGCAAGTCGACAACTGGAGGGCAAATATTGTTTCTCAGTGGTCAAGTTGATGACCGAACTATCCAAAAGTATGAGAAAGAGGCAAAAGATAAAAGTAGAGAGAGTTGGTGAGTGCTTACTTGCTTCTTATTTTAACTTGGAAATGTTACATCTGATGTTGGTCCAAAATGCTCGTGAGTGTTTACAGGAAATTTTAAAACTTTCAACACCTCATTGTGTAGCATAACAGCAGCCTCATCTTTGAATTGCTGCTTCATCTGCTGCAATGATGTTCATTAGTAGTTAACATTGTTTGTGTCTTAGAATGTTTAGATGGGACTCAACTGTAACGGTGTAGTAGTGATGGGCTGGGCTTCTTCTAATTTGTTGCTGTCAACAGTATAATAGGTTGCTTAATGTGGGATACCATCTACGGTTGTTGTATCATATATTTTCCTACTCTCTTAAACCTTTGGACAGTTTTGAGTATAAACAATGTTAAATATTGAAGACTTTATTTGTGCTTTTTTAGAATAAAAAATTGCGACCATCGTATCATTCTCTACTTCAGATATATTCAAAGTAATACGCAATCATATTTTTTCCTTATGCTGTTTTCAACCAGTCATTACTTCATTGACATTTTCTGTGATTGTTAGTCAAAATAACCTCGCAACGTTTAGCTTAAGAAGACTCTATCCAAACACCAGCTACAATTTTCTTACAAAAAATACTACAAAATTTGTGCTGAATTTTTGTAGTGAAAGTAGGTGGAAGCCCAAATAAATTTTGGCTTGATCCCCTCTTATGTGTTTTACCTCTGCATTCCCCTAAGTCCTTACCTCATCAATGCCTTACTAACTCCCTAACATATTAGAAAGGTTTTTTCAACCTCAGATCTATGAATAGATAATCTAAACCATGCGTTTTAATTCTTTTTGCCATTTTCAGACTGGTGGGATAATTTTTGCTGCCATCTCTTTGTTGGATATCATTTCCTAATCTAGCTTCAGTTGTACTGATTTCCCTTATTTAATCCAAAAAACTAGGTACATGGCTTATATCATGGACACAAATGAAGAGGAGAGAGTTAAGGTACTTATCTGTGGCTTTGACTACTAAGGTTAAATGTCATGCGTTCTTTGTCCTCCAAATGCATTTGAATGTGTGAAGAGATGAGTTGCTTGTTGCCCTTTTTTCCTTTTGTAGGGGAAAACAGTTGAAGTTGGTCGAGCTTCATTTGAAACGGAAACTACTAGATTTACGATATTGGATGCCCCGGTAATTTCTATTTTCCTTTTATTTATTGCTTTGTGATTTCTGTTGTAGAAGTTCCTGCAGTTGTAATAAATTTTGATCTCAATTTTTTTATGTTTTTAAAGCTTTAAATTAATTTCACCTTTATTCTAACTCGATCCAGATTTTTTATCTGAAATTTTATATTAGTTCAGAGGGAGTTTGTAAATGCAGTGAATTTTAACTTAAATATTTAAAGTTGCATTAGATATGACATTCAACGAGGTACACTTCATTAGAGCAATTTGTTTGCCATTTTACGTGCCAGTTGATTTATCTGTTCTTCATGGTGGTGTACATTTGATGTTAAACTTTGGTACTTCAGGGTCACAAAAGCTATGTACCTAACATGATCAGCGGAGCATCTCAAGCTGATATAGGTGTACTGGTAAGTACAATATTTTACTTAGTCAGATTTTGATTTCTTGTTCTTTTCCTTTTAATCATCTTGTGATCACAGGTGATTTCCGCCAGGAAGGGAGAATTTGAAACTGGTTATGAGAGAGGTGGACAGACACGCGAACATGTCCAATTAGCGAAGACTTTAGGTGTTTCGAAGCTTCTTGTTGTTGTGAACAAAATGGACGAACCTACCGTGATCTGGTCAAAAGAGAGGTGCCTTTTTTTTAGTGTTTGAGAGAGCATTTGGAAATCCTGTATGTTATATTTGCAATGTGTTGCTGCTTTTTTGTCATTGCAGATATGATGAGATTGAGTCAAAAATGTTGCCATTTCTGAAGTCTTCAGGTTACAATGTGAAGAAAGGTAAATTCCCTGTTGGATCACATTTTTCATACTGATGATGCGTTCTTTCTTTCACATGGAGTATCAGATTGACACTGTTTTTATTTGTTTATTATATTAGTATGTGTTTGTTATGGAGTTGTATTACTCAGTTCCTATTTGGACTTGAATTCCTTAGCTTAATTTGGTTCCTTTTCTGAACCATGAAACTAAGAGGCAAGAAAGAGGTTTCGTTCAGGATTCAAATTTTATAGAAATGAGGCCGCATGTACATTGCATATACTTTCAGTTAACAGAATTCAGCTTTATGCCTCATGACATGACTTGTGTGTAACCTTAAATATATGATGCACAAGCTCTTCAAATTATTGACCCGTGCCATGTCAGACACGCTTGGAACGCAAAAACATCTTTGACATGGCACGGATGTGTGTTGGACATGCCAAGGAGCGTGTCGATGAATTAATAGAAAAAGAAAGAAATTGGGTACAATGGGGAAGGATAAACAAGTGTTGGACATAATTTTGAGATTTTGGTCTAATTTTTAGTATTTTTCAGAATTTTAGTGTAAATTGTTAAAATATTCATTTTTTAGTGATCCTTTTTTTTTTTAATAATTATATCAATTTTAAAACTTGAATAAATGATTGTTTTTAATTTATTAGTAATTTTACTATTTGTCGGACTTTATTTTTTTTTTTAAATGAGATAGATTTTGTTTTTTTATAGCCATCTTGTGTCTGTGTCTCTGTTCATAACGTTGCGATGTATCCTGAAATCAATATTGAATTGTCATGTTGATTAAAGACTTCATAACATGTGAAGCCTTATTTCAGGAAATAATCTAAAAATGTTTTTTTTTAAAATGTGAGCAGATGCTTTTCTAAATAACGAATTTTTCATAAAAATCATCTATCGGTATCCTTATTAATGTACCAATCATAAATTCTTTTTATATTTTTGTCTCTGGTTTCAGATGTACAATTTCTTCCTATATCTGGTCTGATGGGTACAAATATGAAAACAAGAGTGGACAGAAATGTATGCCCATGGTGGGAGGGTCCATGCCTTTTTGAAGCTCTTGATGGTGTTGAAGTTCCTTTACGTGATCCAAAAGGTCCATTCAGGTAGAAAATATTCTGCTATGCCTTTGTCTTATTTGGTTTATCTTTTTAGATTAAAACTATGCATTGCTACTTCGTTCTTGTTTTACTTGGGAATGTAATCACAACATACATACTTTTCGGCCTAATGTCATGTGCTCGGTGTGATAGAATGCCCATCATTGACAAATTCAAGGACATGGGAACTGTTGTTATGGGCAAAGTTGAATCCGGGAGTATTCGTGAAGGCGATAATATGATGATCATGCCAAATAAGGTGTTTTTTACCCCTTATTTTTAGTACTTTATCAAAAAAATTATTTTATGAATGCATGAACCGTTTTGGGGTTAAATCTTACGCTTTGATAATTTTCAGGTCCTGGTGAAAGTTCTTGCCATCTTCTGTGATGAAGATAAAGTAAGTCGAGCAGGACCTGGTGAAAATTTGCGAGTTAGGGTTTCTGGGATTGAGGAAGAGGATATCATTTCTGGGTTTGTCTTATGCAGCGCGGGTAGGTAAAATTGGTAGATTCTCCCAAATTTCATCTAGTACTAAATGAAGTATCCTTCTGAACATACCTGTGATTTTGTACTACACAAATTGCGGGGATCTGTGACGTTGCTCTATTGGCATGGAGGTTGCAACTTGTCCCATGGGAATTGAATGTATTATGCTGGATTGAAGTTCTCATTTGTTGATCGTCCAGAGTCTGTACACTTGGTTGTGCTTTGATCTCTTCTTTGCATTTTTTGGTTTAGAATTTGTGAATGACAAATGCATATCAATAGCTTTCTACAGAAAATTAAGTAGAAAGATTCTGAATATCGATGAGGTAGCTCCTTTAGAAATTTACGTGGTCAATATTTACTAGTTAAAGGAGAGAGTCTCAGAACATAGACAGTGTTCCTCTCTGAGTTCAATGACAGCGATTCTATTAATGTTTATAATTATTAGGCCCACAACCTCATTCAGGTTTCTGAATGAGTTCAATGGGTGGTAGTGTTGGCTCCATGTACTTCATTTGGTTGCTCAATTGTTGAACTTGTGAATTTTGATGCTTTATTTATTTTATACCAATGTTATTTGATTGTGTTTACAGCGAAGCAAATAGCTGCTGTTTCTGATTTTGTTGCCCAGTTGCAGATTCTGGAGTTACTCGACAATGTATAGTTTTTTCTTTGATCCATTTACCTATGTTTTCTGTCTTAATCTTTTCATGGGCATACCTGTCTGTGTATTCATCTGCATGTTTTTTCATTCATTTACTTGCTTTTCTCTCGTACCTGAAGATGTATGCTTCTCATGTTAGGCAATTTTTACTGCTGGATACAAGGCTGTTTTGCACATCCATGCAGTCGTGGAGGAGTGTGAGATTGTTGAGTTGATGCAACAGATTGATCCCAAAACTAAAAAACCTATGAAAAGAAAACCTCTCTTCGTGAAGAATGGTGCAGTTGTTGTATGCCGCATTCAGGTTAACATAGTTACACATTTTTCTTGTAATAATACTCGGTGTTAATTTATTTGAAAAATGTAGTAGTTTCTTTCTAAAATTTGTTTTATCTGAGTGGAACTGATCTATCAATTTATGAGATATACAGGCTTAAAAAGCTGATTGTCCTATGATGTATATGCTCTCTGATATGTTCAATTAATCCTAATCTTGGTGTTATAGTTCTCTGCTGATTTTGTATTCAAGGGATTGACATAATTTTTGTTGCTACATTTTTGCCTCTCAGGTGAATAACTTGATATGCATTGAAAAATTCTCCGATTTTCCTCAACTTGGACGGTTCACTCTTCGCACTGAAGGTTGAAAAACATTTGGCCTTGTGTAAATTACGATTCTCTGTTGCTGCTTACTCAACCTTATTAAGTTTAAGTTTACTTAAAATTCCTTTTTCTGACAGGGAAAACTGTTGCTGTGGGTAAAGTAACTGCTCTTATCACGGATGAGAGTGCATAAAACAATTTTTTCACCAGGTGAGGTTATTTCCCATTTCAAACAGTACCAATCTTTTGTAGCTTTCTGATGAAGCCTTGAGATTTCTGTGTTGTTACTAATTGCTGTCAAATGTCTCTTACACATCGATGTCTTGAAAGCCTTCTTCAAATCCAAAAGAATCCAAGAAAATAATGACTTGGCCTGTAGTTTCCAAGTGACTAGAGTGTTCCTTTGTTTTCTGTTATGTGGTTACGGTTAATTTAATGGACGTGCTGAATATTATTGCGCCTGAATATTACCCTATTTAAGCGATAGTGCCATAAATTTGCAGGTAACCATGAAAATGCTCTGTGCTCGAAGTGACAATGTTGGTGTTCCTCATATTTGACCTTCCAATAACTTTCGGAGGTTGGTTATCTGAGTAATAATGGTTATTCTTCCGGGGAGTTTTACTACACCTGATGAGTTTTTTTCCCAATGGATGTCAATTGTGGTGGGAGTTCGAGACCTCTTTTGGTAACTAGTGCCTAAAGACCGAGTGTAAAGCTTGTTATATTCGGTAGATATAAATCGTGAAATCTTGTTTATTATTTTTTGAGACAAATTTTAGTCATACGATGATTGTGATTATAACTGATGATTAGCTGCTAATAAAATTGCGCTTCCTTTTAGGCTTTGTTTCATTTGAA
The DNA here is from genome assembly GCF_012295235.1 of Primulina huaijiensis. Lineage (NCBI taxonomy): Eukaryota > Viridiplantae > Streptophyta > Magnoliopsida > Lamiales > Gesneriaceae > Primulina > Primulina huaijiensis. The sequence goes on along the minus strand of NC_133319.1, from coordinate 1,975,387 downwards.
TGATGAGGTTGGGGCTCTGAGAATGCAAATTGAGGATTTATTGATGCCAGTTTTCTCGAATGTGTCATGTGCATATATACTTGGTATTCGTGTAAAGGTAAGATATTTCAGGAATATGGAATTCCGAACCATGATTAAATAGAACCAAACAAACTGAACCGACCATTGACCATTGCACGCCTTTAGCGGGATTTGGTGTCATAACTTTTGGTTTAACTTAACTAGCAGAAAAAGAGAGGCAATGGTACGTGGATTGAAAGAGCTCGGAAAATGAAAGCCATGGCAATTAAACACAGGATGACTGGTGATAGCCAATTTTCCTATGTTTCTCATTCAACCAAGCAGCCGTCTAGTGCCTAGTAGCATAAATAATAATATAAGGGTGGTTCGTATGTGCTTTGGTTGATGGCATAAGTAATACAATGATTAGATTGATCCCCATTTAATTTATCAGACACGAGGAATGGACTCGATACATAAAGTGGACAAACCTTCATATTTAAAACGATAAAGAATTTTGTAGCAAAAATATATTATAGAAATAACCTTTTGAATGACCGTTATGCATGAAAATTTATAACATTATACCTCAAAATCGAAATTCGAGTACTGTTTATCGTAATCAACATTCACATTATGCTAGCAATTCAAGAATCAAACAAACAATGATACCGAAGCATGCGAATGCTCATCCCGGAACAAAATGAAGGAAATTCAGAAACTTTTTAGAAAATATGAAGTTTTAGATGTTCGTTGATGACTCTTAACATAGCTCCAGTCCTACTTATTCCCATAAAAAAACTAGTATTTAACCAAAAGAGTCCACCCTTACACAGAAGAGAACTCGAACAACATGCTGTGCTGGTATTTCTCGTGTGGCTGAACCACCACTGAGGGGAAGTTTGGTTGATTGATGGCATTTGGAAATCCTTGTGTTTCGAGACATGCAGCAGCATGTTTATTGTATACCGCACCACCTTTCCCAGTGATTCCGTTAACATAATTTGCAGTGTAAAATTGCATGCCAGGAGCATTAGTCCACAAATTTAGTGTCCTCGAGCTAATGGGATCCTTCAGTTTTGCAGCATGCTTCAATCCCAATTTCTCGTCTCCACAGTCAAGGACATAGTTATGGTCGTATCCCATCCCAACCTCATGGATACGGCTACCAATCTTATTTTCAGCTGTGAAGTCAAATGGAGTGCCTTTGACAGGCATGATCTCCCCGGTTGGAATAGTGTGTTGATCCACGGGAGTAAGGTGGTTTGCACATATTTGTATGGTGTGATCAAGAATGTTACCAGAATTGTGACCGGCCAGATTCCAATAGGTGTGCTGAGCCAAATTGATCAGTGTTGGCTTGTTTTCCGGCACGGCTTCCATGTCGAGTCTCAGTGTAGTCTTGGAAGTAAGTGTGTATGTCGCAGTGAGAGAAACATCACCTGGATAGCCTGCAATAAAAATATACAAAAGAAATGGTAGTATAAACATTAGTTCTGTTGGTGTCAGCAAAACCAAATACAGGGGGTTACCTTCCTCTCCATCCCAACTCTTGTACTTGAAGGTAATTGATGGATTATCACCCTGCTTATGCTCCACGACATCCCAAATAACCTTGTCGTATCCCTTGTGCCCACCTTCAAAAGAGAAGGTTCAAAAGATTGTATGGTGTTAGAAAATTGGAAATTTTCAGGAAAAATACATCACGGGCCTTCTAGATACAGATTTGTCTTGTCATTCCAAAAAATAATATATGCAGCCTCAGCTGATATTAAAAGACAATGCACTTCCTTCCTCTTAGCTTTATTATCATCGTATCTCTAACATACAGCCATACCATGATATATCCATTAGCACCAAAATAAAGGCCAGCAAGCAAACATAAAAGACAAATATACAAATGAAACAGTCACTACCTGATCTATCATACATTACACGAAACTGTAAACCAAACAATCCACGATTAACATTTGCGATTCTCGCTTATCAAGAAGCTGAAAGGCCTATACCAGCACGGTGAACTTTTACACAAGTTTTCTCTCTTCACAATAACATCACCCGTCAATTTGATATCATACAAGTACACAGAAGAGATCTGCAGACTGTGAGGAAGACTAATTATTAAGAATAACAATTTTTCCTTCATTTTCATGAGTAAGAATCAATTTACCATATGCGAGACGAATAGGGCTCAGCTCTAAAACTAATGAAGCAAAACAACACTCGAGTTATATAAAATTCTTCTTGAGCTACATTTCATTCACTCATGAAGAAATATAAATATATTCATCCTTTTAAATACTGATAATTATATTTTATATCCAGAGAATTTGATTCTGGAATCTATAAAGATTTTTACTTTTCTAAAGTGAACACTGAGGTGAAGCAGGTCGATAAAAAAATTAACAAAAAAAATCCATCAACAGTCAACATCAATAAACATCCACAACCAAGAAACATCAACTTCACATGCCATATCATCGTTATTTAAGGCACATGTTCAAGGCAAGACAATTGCTTATTGAAATGAAGCAAGATGCACCAACATAGAATGCCATATAATCTAGATATGAAATAATAATACTAAAAAAAAACACATTTTACTTCCATTCTTCAAAAACTATGGAACAATAAACAAATATTATAATTGTACAACCGAATATCAGAAGTTACTATGTTGAATTTCACAATAAATTAACAATCCCCGCAATTAAGACAAATTGGTGTTGGCTGGTTTTTGTCCTGCAATTGTCCAATTAACATGAATGTGTACATGGTGGATATTATTTGATATATTTCCGGCTTTCGGCTAACAAGTACAAGGTTTGCTAAAACTAGAACAATGATTCGGGCAACCTTGTCATCGCTCGCTCCTAGGCGATCACATTTAATAGCACACACCATATCAAAATACATATATGCATTTGATGAAGAATCACAATAATACAAATAGATTTCCAAAAACCCTTAATCGCGAGTACCATGGAGACTGTTCGGAGGCTTGTTAACAGGTAATGAGTACTCAACACCATTTAGAGTAAACTTCCCAGCTTTGATCCTGTTTGCCACCCGACCCACGATGCACCCAAAGTAAGGAGCAGCCCCTTTCTGTACATAAACATAAAGGGGGGAAATACCATATTCAGAAAAGGAAATTAATTCACTCCAAAAAAATTCATGCCCCACAAACAATCGATACCCCAAGTCAAAATGAAGAGTGCCAAGTGACAACAAACAAAGAACGACAACGAGTACCTTTATTTACCCTCGACAACACGCCAAGATTCAATTTTTTAACAAGAAAACAACAAGATCGAAACCAAAATCACAAGAGTTTTTTTAAATAAATTGATATAAAAATGTCACTGACCAGATATGGCTCGAGCGTGTCAAATCCCAAAACAACATCAGCCAAATTCCCTTCAAATGCAAATACAAAAAAACAGATATTCACACTTAATCCTTCTTCAAAAATATAGTATTTCTCCATGATTTAGAAGGCCAAATTACCATCTTTATCAGGTACAAACAAGGAGGTGATCGTGCAGCCAAAATTGGAGACATGGACTTGCATAGTGCCATTGTTAAGTTCATAGATCTTGGCCTCTGCCATTGACTTGATTCAAAGACTTCTTCTTCCAGTTATTTATTTCCTCCGATTGTGATCGATGGCAGAAATGGCAGATGGGGGAAGATATATATCGAGAGGACTCGGATTCAGGTGTGGCAGTGCCGTAAGAGCTGGCCAACGTAATCGATGACTAGATTACGAAGATATTTTTGTTTATTTTTTAAATAAGATCATAGCAACATTTAAGACTAGGTCAATTTTTTTTTTTTTTTTTAAAAATAATAGTTTCCCTTTAATTTAATTTCTAATGATATTTCACATAAATATTAATTTAAATATAATTTTTTGTAACTAATTTATATAATTTTATGTAGTTACAAAATATCTATAATTTTAGGGGGAAAAAAGTTAATATTAATTAATCACAAAAACTCTTGTGAGACGTTTTCACGTATCAATTTCGTGGGTCGAATCTCTTATTTGGGTCATCCATGAAAAAAATATTACTTTTTATGCTAAGAGTATTACTTTTTATTGTAAATATCGGTAAGGTTAACCCGTCTCACAGATAAAAATTCATGAGACCGTCTCACATGAGACTTACTCTTAATTAATCAATCTAGTTAGTTGAGAATGTATTTTGTTTAAAAACTATTAAAAAAATAAAAATTTTAAGGATGTGAGAAATTTACATTTCAAAGTAGACAAATCATAGAAAAGGCATAATTAAATTTCGAAAGGAAGTTTAAAAATGTGAAGTTTTTTATTTGTCAAATGTGGTATATTTTAAATTAAAGATAAATAATAAATGAAATTCTCAAACGACGTCGTGTGCTTAATTGTGATTAGTGATTTTTTTTAAACTAAGATGAGATTGGGTTTCGATTGAGGATTTGGATTTAAAATCAGCACCCAACTTAGATTCAGGCGAGTATTTTTTTTCCATTTAAATAAATAGATAATCGGGTATTGTGATTTTCGGTTATGGCGATGAAGACGGGTCTTAAAAAACCATATTTGTATCCGACACGAATATTCGATTAAATTAGTATATAATTATATTAATATAGATATATATTATTTTTCGGATGTGATGTTAATTATAACATGTTTTTGTTGAATGATATTAGTTGACTGAAATGAAGAAAATTATTATTATAGAGTTGATGTTATTTTTGTAGAATAATTATGTTAAAATATATTTTTTACAATATGCTGTTATTTCAACTATAATAATTAATTTGCTAATTTTTAAATTTAATTTTTTATCTTATTTTTCTCAACAATTTGGTAAATATTTATAATTTACTCGAAGAGGAAATTATTCAAATTTTTAGAAAATATGATTATAAGTGATAATTAGATATTTTGGATAGGATATTGATATTCAATCATATGACGAGGATGAAGATGATGATGTAGATGAGGATGAAGCTGAATATAAATATAACAAATGATAATGTAGACGGAGAGTATAGATAACTACCAAAATCTAACTCATTATCATCCCAAATAGAGATCGTTTACTTCTTTCTTTTTCTTTTTCTTTTTTAAATCCTATTTAGGGGATGGGAAGACTCGAACATGAGTCAATACAAATGATAAACAAGATGAGACAATCGTTTACTTCTTTATTATACAATGGAGGTGGAGAATTCTTATAAAGACCGTCCAATCTAAGATAAATGCATAAGAATTATTTTTAGATTAGATAAATGCATAAGAATTATTTTTAGAATTTAAAATATTGATGTTTGATGAAGTATAATTTATCCAACCAATAAGTTAAAATATCACAATTTTATAAGTAATATCTGATAGTGAGAGGTGGACAGTGAAAATTAGATGTTCATTAATATTGATGACATCATGCATACATCATATGTAACACCCGCTTCAATTGTTTACTGAATTATTTTTAGAGTAGGTTTCATTTACAAGAGTCCCACGAATTTATATCAGTAAGATGGTTGACTAGATCTATATTTGAAATAAAATTTAATATTTTTGACATAAAATAATATTTTTCTACTCATATCATCATTTATTACACAATATATATTTGACCTAATATAATAATTTTCACTCAAATCAGTACATATTACATAATTTTTTTCATAATATAACTAACAAAAAATAATATATTTGTAGTAAAAATGTGACGCCTGGCGCCGAAGATGGCGTGGAGTGATCGTTGGTGTCAAGAGGTTGCATGAACAATGAGCGGTTTCTGACATGCTTCTAAACGAAGAGAATATGGATGAACCGATACCACATCTGAATGAAAGATATTCCAATAATGTGCATATATGAGACTGCACAGTTGAGGAGTGCTTAAAATATTTAATAAGTACTCCTCATTTAAAAAATGTGCCAAGAGGATCAATACTTTATTTTTTTATTAAAAATAGTTGGAAAGTACATATAAAATTATGAATTTAAATTTTAAATGCTTAAAAAAAATCCCCAGATTATCAAAATATTTAAGAAATCTATTTTTAAGTCCACATTTTTTTTAAAAAATTTACTTTATAAATCTAAACACACTGTTAATCTTCTAACCAAGTATAAAACTTGTTGGATATTGAGTCTCACTAGTGGACATCAAGTGGCAAACATTTCCTAGAATTGTAGCTCACCTTACTTAGGTGGAAAGGTTTCATTTCTCCTTTAGGTGTGTGGAGCCTTCTTCAATTTATAACAAATAAGTATAAATTTTAATCTAAAAAATATGAACACATAGAGAGCTAAAAAGCTATTTTTATATATTTTATCTCAACGAGTAATAAATGAATAATGACAAAAATATGTATGAGACGGTCTCACGTGTCGTATTTTGTGAGACAAATCATTTTACTTTTTATGCTAAGAGTATTACTTTTTATTGTGAATATCGGTAGTGTTGACCCGTCTCAAATATAAAGATTCGTGAGACCGTCTCACAAGAGGTCTACTCATGAACAATATATGTTCAAAAGACAAAATGATTAACCTCATGACCTCAAAATAATAATATCTTAAATATGCTATTACGAGATGGGAGTATGATTTCAATTCTCTTGATCAACAATTTTTCGATCGAACTTGTTGGACAAAATTTGTCTGATAAGTAAATAAATAATATGTCCATAGTTTTCAAAATAGTTAAATATTAAATGAAGAATATATGTCGATTATATTTTAATAAATATCCATATTTTGAAAAAGTAAGGACTTAAATGTAATATTATTATTTTCCTAAAAAAAAGCATAAAATTATTTTGCATGTTTTCAGTCGTAGATTGGATTTCACTTGCCAGCCATAACATATGATGATAATATAGTTGGCTGGTTCCCCATTTCTACCGACGAACAACCATTTCACAGTCACGCTCAGATCCAGCAAATGATATGGTGTTGGTGCCGCCACCCTCCTCCCCCTCCGCTTCTTCCCTTTCTTCTTCTGATCTCGACACAGAGGTACAAATATTAAATTCCTTTCCAGGAAATTATTTATTCGAATTAAATATATATATATTTTTACAGTCGACAGGATCATTCTTCCACGATGGAAGTACTACACTAGGCACCCTTATGGGCGTGAACCTCCAGGCCATCACCTTCAGGGCAGCATCCCACCGGGAGAATTCCATCTCCGCGGCGACATTGGGCCGGAGGAGCAGGAAACCTGAGAAAGTCCGGGGTGTGGTGGCACGGCAGAGGCGAAGGTGGTGTATGCTGTGTGGGGAAGAAGAGGGTGACGAAGTCCGAAGGGCGTCTCTGGGGGAGTATTTGGAAGTGGAGAGGAGGTTTGGAGACGGCAGCGTGGCGGTGGAGCTGGAAGAAGGGATCGTTATAGGACAACCGCGTAATGGGCGGGCTTTGTTCGCTGATGGGAGGGTCTTACCTCCGGCGAATTTCGTGGAAGAGTCCTCGCAGCCGGCGTCGTCGGGGAGGTGTAGCTTCTCGGCATTGGTGGCGGTGGATCGGTGGTGCAGTTTGTGCAGCGTGTTGTAGGGAAATGATCAGCTGGCTAACCTCCTTTTGCCCTTCTTTTTCTCAACATTTTCCATGTGGCTCCATTTTTCTTTTTATCTTATTTTGACTTGACATGCCTTGGTCTACCATTTATATATATAATATTCTTGTTTTTTTTACCAATCTCAGTGAAACTTATTGATTTTAAATATATTTTTATAATTTAAAAAAATAATGTTATAATTTCATGTCTATTTTTTACATTAGGAAAAAACATACACACATTATATATATTATTATTATTTTTAATTTGATTAAATAAAAATTAACACAAAATTATTTTCATTTTAAAAAATTTATCCAATTTTTAAAAAACTTTTGTTCAGATTTTTTTATATAAAATATGCAGTGACTTGAGAAAGTTTTATTAAGATAAGAAAGATAATTATGAAATTAAATATTTTGATGTCCATGATAGTTACTCTAAAGGTCTCATACTTAATAATAACTAATACAAGATGTACACATATTACATGTGTTATTAATATTTTTAATTTGATCAAATAATATTAAACAATTAACACGAAATTATTTTTAATTTAGAAGAGTAGTTGGATTTAAAAAAAATATTTCAATTAGATTTTTTTTCTATGTAAAATATGAAGTTACTTGAAGAGATTTTCAATAGAGTAAGAAAGATAATTATGGAATTAAATATTTTGGTGTCCTCTAATGTAGTTACTCATAGTCTCAAACTTAATAATATAATAATAATAAATAATAAATAATATAAAAGTATAGAAGTAGAAAACGATTAGTTCTTTTATATACTTGTTAATATTATTATTATCGCTAGTAAATTGCATATGCGAGCACAATTTTAACATGATTTCTAAACGCACGCATACACTCCAGATATTTGTTACATTTCATATTATTATAATTATAACATGAGAATAAAATGGAAGCCATTTGTACTTGTGGATATTTATCAGGCTTACCTTCTCCACATGTAGGTGGTAGTGTTCTAACATTGGCCCCTATTTGCATGATATTTTTATTGACTACAGCTACTTGCAACTGCATATTGTAACAGAAAAACGTAGCTCAAGAATCATCGATCCTCGTCATCTTTTATGTCTAGGAATGGGGACTTAGAGGCATGTAAAAACAAAGTAGTAGACGAGAAGGAAAGATTTTGCTTCCCGGGTGGCATGTGCAAGAATGTAAGCCGAAATGTCTCGTCTCGTCTCAACCCAACTCGATGGATTGGAGGGAAGAATCAACTCGTCATATGTCGAAGCTATTGAAAACAAACAGCACTACGTCCTACTCTTTCTTGGTTTGAGTCTCTTGATAGCCATGAATGTTACTGCAGCAGAAAGTGAGTACCTGGACCAGAGCATATTTACATCAGAAAAACCACTGCTGCAGATTATCACAAGGTTACTAGAATGGGGATTAAAACAACTAAAAAGAAATCAACATACAGCCCATGGCAAAAAAAATTAACTTCGAAGAAGTCACACAACACATTTCCTAGAATCTATGTTGCACATATACTTTTTTAAAAAATATGAAGTATCAGACATGGACACAGATACGACACACCGATACGCGTGTCGGATACGGCAAAATCTGTGTCGCTGACTTTTTGTAGGTTTGACCACTCGGATACGTCTTGGACATGACTAGGATACTCCATGAACACGGCGGTGATATGTTTCAGCAAAGAAAAAAATTTGAATTTTTTTTTTTTTGCCTTTTCTTCTTAAAGCACTCATCTGATGTTGTACATTGTGTGTGTGTGTGTGTGTGTGTTTTAATAATTGTCGTATCCTAACCGTATGTGTCTTATATTTTCAAATTTCGCCGTTTCAGTATCGAATACGAAACCCGTATCCGTATCCATGCAACGTAGCCTAGAATCGACTCACACATGTAACAACTTAGATTAAAGGGAAAAACACCAATCACCAAAAATGTAATACTGCAGAAGAAAAATAGTAGCAATGAAGTCTTTTCTAGGCAATCTTTGGACGACTTAAATAAAATACGTGAGGGATAAAATTGGACAACTCTTTCCAATTACTTCATCCAAGTAGCATATTTATATCATGGTGAATATGTGATAACCAGAGGACTAACGGTGCAAAACGCACAAAAGCTCTAGAGCCTAGAGGCAAGGTAAGCAACAAGGTGTGAGCCTTATTGAAATCGGGTGCAATAAGACATAATCTGTAACTCAATAAGACATAATCTGTAACTTACATACAATTTGAACAAAAGGCACGGTTAAAGCAAGCTTGGGATTTAAGGCACATGCGTCATTGGCAAAAGGAGTGTGCTTCATAAGACTCGTGCCAAGGCACAAGGACTGAGCCTTGCGCACTCTCAACTACTATATTGATGATATAGGCCTTTATAAGTTTATCTAGAAACCCCACTAATCCTAGCATCCTTTGCTGACTCAAATTGTTGACAACTGATTTGATACCTTAAGGTTGGGTAGAGGAACGGAAGATATATCCGTATATGATGTAACTGAAAATTGTCAATGATAAATTATGATAGAAGCCTAACAACTTCAAAAATAAAAACTTGGACAAGCACAAAATTCTAGTCATTTCAATAAAGTTGAAAGTAGTAGAAAAAGAGTTCTCCAACATTAAGCATAACACTGCTAAAATATGAACGTTGAAAATTGGCACCAATAAATAATGGGAAGACAAAAAGTTTTTCATGTATTGGAAAATTTAGGATTTTTTCTAAATGTGGAAAACTTAGGATTTGAATGAGAAAAATACTAAGATAAAGTCAAATCAAGTTCATTTGATAAAAGAGGTGTCAAGTAAGTATGAAAAAATGCAAATTTGAATGAATGAATGACTAACCAAAAGGCAACAGAATGATACATACCATGTTACTGTATAATTAAGATGATCTTGCGGCATTACTGAACTATGAATAAGCGCATTGGCATCCTTTGGAACAGGGTAGGGGCTGCTTGCTTTGATATTGTCATTGATAGCTTCCACATAGAGTGTTTTCTCAGAAAGTCCACAAGCTTGAGCAATTGCTGGAACATCAACATAAAACCACTGCGAGGTACCAGGATCATTTGGTGGCACAAATATGCTTGGCTTCTCACTACCACGTATAACACCAAGGACTTCTACTGTGATGACAGCTGCATCATGCTCCTGTCAGCTTTAATACATTGTGATTTTATTTCATAGTTAAGTCATCCATAAACACTCATCAAAACACAAAGAAACAATTTTTACAACCTCAAGTTTTTTTGGTTTGTTAGACCAAAACTGCCACCAAGAAATTTTTGCACTCTCTTGAGTTGGGGTGGAAGAACTGCTTGACAGTCTATCATCCTCTGGTACATGCAATGCCTTGTCTCTCCAACTACGCGGCACCCACCCTCTATTGACTAACACAGGTGATTGCAGACTGCAAGAAATTAAACAGTATTTTCAAGAAACTTACCTATATTCTGAAGAAACCATGAAAATAATTGACGATGTGTATTGGATACATCAAACAACCACGCGTAATTTATTATAAATACAGCAGATATCAAGGGTTGCCACTATCATTTTCACAAGAATAGTAAAGCAATCTTTAGTGATAACAGAATAAAACACTTTGAAATAAAAAAATATTTCCCCTGATCATCTAAGTCATGGTAATGTATGGTACTGTTTTTGAATATTCTCAGAAAACAATTTGGGAAAATGCGTATGGGATATATGCTTGATTTCAACTTCTAAATGAAACTTTTTTATTGCAGATGTTACGTCATTAAAAATTTTATTCGTTTGGTGATGTCACATCTCATGTATTAATTTACTGGTTTGGGGGTATTTTAGAATCTAAAATATGAAATATTGGGTTAAGAGTTTTAGAAAAGAAATATTATGTTACTAGGAGAATGAAAAGCTTTATACATATACATCCAAGAATTGCTTAAGGTTGCACTTGGATGAAAAGATTTGATTGAAAGGGAGATATTTGATTTGGGGAGGTATTTGAAGAATGAATTTGAAGTCAAGATAAAGTAACAAAGGGGTGGATTTGAAATTCACCTGCGTAAATCTATCTAGCAATCATATGGATTTGGAATCCATTATTTCAAACCCCTTGATCCGAGCGCACCCTAAATGTTTTCCATGTTCATTAAAAATTTTGTTCAGCAAACAAATCATGGTTTGAAGACCAAATACTGCATCACAATGCAAATCAATTTTGAAAAGTTACATTACTTAACATGATTAAATAGCAAAGCTGGAGGGTGGATAACATCAAATAACATTTATTGGCTTGCTTATTTGAATAATTGCTCCAAAATTTTACCTTTCAACATCACCAAGGACTGGAATAAGGGGACTTATAAGGTAGTATCCATTTTCAGTGACTCCAGAAATGCTCCTCGAACGTGGGCCAATATATATTGACTTCTTGTCATCAAAAACACCTCTGCATTGTATTCTCCTAAACTCCAGAGAATCAGGGTTGCCGGTGGAAGACAAGATTTGATTGCCTTTAAGTGGTTCGATTCCAAGTCTACTTTGCCGAAACTCTAGCATTTTTATCTGTACATACAAATCAAGAGGGGTGGGAGGGACCGGATTTCAACCATAGCTCAAATGCAAATAAACTGTTGCTTTCATCAAAATCAATTACCACAGTGTACCGTTCGATTGCTCAATGATGATCAAATAACTACGTGACAATGTGATCTCAAGTATTAAGCAATAATAGTCATTATTCTCACGTTTTGTGTGTATTGACTAAAAGAGTTATCACAGTTTGCTACCACTCTCAAATACTTCCAAATTCTCCAATATTTTAAAACGGTAGAAAATATATTCATTCAAGTGAAAAGAATCCAACACTACAATGGAACAGATATCCGCGGATAAGATAACACGACCAGCAATGGATAAGAAACAAAAGCTAACCTTTTCTTGTCTTCTGAAGATCTGCCAAGTGCCGAGGCCAAAAGTAATGGCACCCGGTATAAAAAGAAGTAGCTTCGACCATATTGACCTCGCATTTTTCTCTGCAAAATCATAAATCAATGAATACCGCTCCAGAATAGGAGATCATATCCCGTCCCATAATAAAAAATAATAATAATAATAACCCCATTTTCTCACGATATCAACTACTCCTGGAAAAACCCATCGGCCCCAGACGCAAAAACAGGGGAATGACTGAATTTTTAGGTTGAATAACATGATTCAACCTTGTTCTACATTAGGTGCAGAGACGGCAGGTGCAGAAGTTGAATACAGAGATAATGGCGGTGCGCACTTGAGATTGACTGCGGGACCCACTCGCCGCCGGAGATTCCTTGCTATGAAAGGTGATGCCATAGCGGAGATGGCGAGGATGACATCCGAAACGTGGTCGAACTTGAGGAACCCTGGATCAGTGCAGCTGGCGGAGGTTTGGCGTGTAACCGGACGCAGGGTTTATGATTTTTGAAAATGGAAAAATAAGAATAAATCAAATAATATTTATAATTTATTCTTTTTCTTTATTTTTTCATTTTCATAACCCCAATATAATCAGATATATCTTGATTCAAATATAAAGATAAATCGAGAAATGTCTACGAGTAAATAGAAATCGAGAGAAAAACACCACCTTTAGAGCATACATCCCAATATTTTTCAGTGAAGAACATGTTTCACACGTGGTGTCGGAAAATATCAATCTATATCACTTCAAACCTTATTAATTCGTTGAGACTATTAAACATAATTTTGCTTTTTTATCTAAAGGAATATGTTATATGTATTTTATACAATTTTATTATTTATATATTTTCAATACAAGCTTTTAACCATTATACACATTATTTATGTGTAAGAGATTTGATATATAATATATACTAAATACTGAGCACACACATTTTGTATAATACAATACATGAATGTTATATGATATTTATATTTTTCTTCTCGAATTTTGATTTTTTTATAATACTTATAAAATTCAATATAATATGATAATTCGTAAAATAATTTTTCTAAAATTTAAGCATAATCTATTATACTAATAAAAATATTAACAAATAATGATGATTAAATAAAATACATTTATTTTCCTTTGTTTTAAAGATGAAATTCAAATCCAAAAATATAATTGTATATAGTAGAGACCAAGCTTTGAATTAAAAGATACTTAACTAACAGCTAGTTATGTTTTGAATTCTCTCATTTAATTAATATTATAAATGTAATAACAAAAATTATTTTATTTATTAATAAATCAAACAACTGTAATTACAGGAGAATTCTACCTATGATAAAGATTCTTGTTAATTTCGCCAAAATCCATAACCACTAATAGTAACATATCTTCCAAAAGTTTAGATAGTTTTCAGTTTGATTATTTATTAAGGGATGATAACTTGTACTAAGTGTTAACTTAGTATCCAAAGTATTCTGAAGGCTATTCCAAAACCTGGAAGCAAATCTACGATATGAATCAGATACAATAGACATTGGAATTTCATACCGTCAAACAACATTATCCACATATAATCATGTCATTTTATTATAATGACATGTGATTATAAAGAACAAAATGTGATGATTTAGACAATCTGTCGACTATCACTCAGATAGTATCATAACCTCTGTCTGACTTGGCAAATTAGTCACGAAATCCATTGCTATATGTTACCGGTTCTATTGTGATATTTCTAAATTTCATAACCTCTAAGTTTTATTTTCTTGCCTTTAACATGCTGACATGTTATGTTGATGAATGTGAATTTGGGCTACACTATTTTCACGAAAAATGTATACGTGCGTACGCCAGCCAGTCAATTATTCCATCTTGGCAAATTGTGTTAGATTGTGCGTTGCATTTCGATGACAGCGTTATGATCATGAATTTGAATGTATTGCTGATACATGTTGTTGATTGTATCATTGGTATGAACACACAATCAAATTACCGAGCAACTGTAGATTGTTTTCATGGTATAATACGATTTATACCATATTTATAATAGCAAATGAAATTTTTATGGTCAAGGATCACAAGCTAAGATACTTTTAGTATCAACAATGAAAATGTTTAGGTTATTATTTTAGGAAATGAGGAATATATAAGTTCATGTTGTCGATGTTACTAAAAAAGAATTGAAATTGTCTGATATCCCATAAGCGAAAGAAATCCTGACGTCTTTCATGAGGAGATACCAAGGTTGACACTACATAGATAAATCGATTTCAACATCGAGTTGATGTCGAATACTACGTCGATCTCTAGCCATATTTTGAATCTTTTCTTTTAATTATTAATATAAACACAATAAAAAATTATTCATTTATTAATGAATCAAACAACATAGTTTCTAAAAATAAAACATATATAATACCCAAACTGAAATTAATAATAAAGTAAAAAAAAGTTTTTAAAAATATTATTTCCAAAGTCAATCACGTAAAAAGACATCAGTCTATATATCATCGAGTCGTCAAGTTTAAAACAAAGTGTCGACCGAGTATCAAAGTAGTTCACCCAACTTAGAATGATACATTTGTTTTTTTTATTTAAAAAATAAATATTTTTGGCAAAACGAAATTTGTTAAAAAATATGACTTTTATTAGGGGTGTCAATTCGGGTGAGTTGGATCGAGTTGTGCATTAGTACTATTCAAAAATTGCTCAACTCGAATTCAACCCGAATCCGAGTCAACCCGAAAAATATCAACCCGAATTAACCAAATCAACTCGATTTTGAATTTTTTAAAAAGAAATTAAATTAAATAAAAAAAATTAATTTAAACACATAATAACAAAATCTCCATCATATATATAATTTAAATTTAAAAATTTAATTGTAAAAAAATAAAATATATTTATCAAATCAAATAAACATTTGTTTAAAAAATAAAAAAAAATGTTCAAATAAATATTAAATTATGAAAATTTATGATATAAATATACAATAAATATTTTTCAGACATACAATATATAAAAATATAGGCAATATTTATTAATTATATTTTTTAAAAAAAATTAAAATTTTCGGGTCAACCCCAACCCAACCCGAACATTTTTTTCAGGTTCAATATGATCTGATCCGAACCCGAAAACTCCAAACCTAAAACTGATTTTTTTGGATTGAACCTTTATCATGTTGATGTGTCGTATCTCGAACCCGAAAACTCCAAACCTAAACCTAATTTTTTTTCGAATTGAATCATATCGGACTGATGGATCGTATCTGATTTTGACATCCCTAACTTTTATGGTGTCTTTCTTTAATAAAATGGCAAAAGAGTAGTTTATCCCAGCTCACAGTCATTTGCCCAAGCTTAATTAAACCAAACCATCCCACCCAGACCACTCTCGTCGCATTAACTCACTCTCATCAACCTTTTCACCTCTCCTCTGTTCGTTTCTTCTTACCAAGAAACAGAGGAGACACAACAAGACCCAAAAAAAAATTATATATTCCCCCACTAAACCCAATAATATTGTAGAAAATTGATAGAATAGAGCGAAAGGGAATCTCTGAATCCATTCTTTGACTAATTTCAGGATTACATACTTCACAATGCTTCCCCTGTAAACCCCCCAGATCTCACATTTGGTTAAATGCATATTTAGATTTTGCTGCACAGTTGCTTGTGCTTGCTTATTGGTTTGTGGATATGATTTCGGAGGTTTAGTGGTTGTTTGTTTTTCTCATTAATGGCGGCTGAAGTGAATTGTGGTGCGAGTTTTGAGGTTCCTCCATGGTTAAAATCTATGCCAGTGGCGCCAGAGTACCACCCCACTTTAGCTGAGTTTCAAGATCCAATTGGGTACATTTTCAAGATTGAAAAAGAGGCCGCTAAATATGGTATTTGCAAAATTGTCCCCCCTGTGCCTGCAGGTTCCAGGAAAACTGTTATTGCTAATTTTAACAGGTCTCTTCTAGCACGGGCAAAAGAGTTGAATCCGGGCGCAACTTTTACCACACGGCAACAGCAAATCGGGTTCTGCCCCAGGAAGCACCGCCCCGTGAAGAAATCGGTGTGGTTGAGTGGTGAAAAGTATACCCTGTCAGAGTTTGAGACAAAGGCTAAGAGTTTTGAAAAGAGTTACTTGAAAAAGTATGGAAAAAAGGAGTTACATGCATTGGAAATGGAGACCCTTTTTTGGAATGCCACTGTAGATAAGCCCTTCTATGTGGAGTACGCAAATGACATGCCAGGATCGGCATTTGTGACAAGGAGGAGTAATGGAAAAAAGAGTGAAGGTGTGGTGACTGTGGGAGAGACCGATTGGAACATGAGGGGAGTGTCCAGGGTGAGTGTATCTTTGTTGAGGTTCATGAAGGAGGAGATTCCTGGAGTGACTTCGCCTATGGTTTATATCGCAATGATGTTTAGCTGGTTTGCGTGGCATGTGGAGGATCATGATTTTCATAGCTTGAATTATTTACATATGGGTGCTGGAAAGACATGGTATGGTGTGCCACACGAGGCAGCTTTCGCATTTGAGGACGTGATCAGTGAACATGGATATGCTGGAGAAATCAATCCACTTGGTAAGTTTGTAGTCGACTCATCAAAGTTGAGATTAACGTGAATATTAGATTTTGTGAAGAAAAATTGTGTCCCATTAAAAATGGGATGCTCTGTTTTACATTGTTGCAAGCTCATGGAGGATTTCCAATTTTCAAATTGCCCATTTTAGAATCATACGTGATTATTGAATTGACTAGTGAAGCCTTTCTCGAGCTGAATTTCATTCAAATGTCCGAACTCTATCTCCGTATCTATTTTAGTGCTGGTACCTGCTGCGTCATCCCCTAATGTTGGGCTTATACACGAGCTACTGCTTATTTTATTGTATATTGATATAACATTGACATTAATAGGATGTGTGGGAACCAGTGTCGATTTTTGCAACCGCTTGAAACAAAATATGGATCCCCTGATGATATTGATCACTACAGAATAGCCTGTTGACCATTCCTATTGCTATGAAGTAGTAGTGGCCTCCTTCCACTACTGCTATTTTGCCACAATAGCTGCAATCTTGCATCCTTCTAACCATCCCCTGATACTGAATGCCGCAACTCCTATCTACAAACAGTCCCCCAGCCCCCACCAACAACCTAAGATTTATAAATATTCTTACTAATGATTTATTAGTTCTGAAGCTGTGTTGGAAAATATGTTAAATATTAGTTGATAGCTGAAAATAGAAAGCAGTGTTCTTTATCGGCCTTTACTTCGGAAACAATTCCCCTTTGTTGACTGGCAATAAATAACTTCAATATCATAAGTTTCTGTTCTTTTGGCAACATTATTTATTTTTAACAAATTATCGTGAAAGAGGACAACTGATTGACAACTTAGTCAATCTATTGATCAAAGTGGCGCTTACACGAATTGTGAATTTGGTACTGGAATAAGCTGTCTATGGCTTCTAGCATCTCTGATAACTATAATTGATCCTCTTGTGAGTTCTGGACTCATCAGATTGAAGGACACATCAAGGAGATTTTATATTGGTAACCAAAATGAAAGATATAAAAAAAAATACAGAAATCGATGTTTACTGTTTGTGCCTGTTGGTGCTGTTTACTGTTTGAAAACTTGATGTGTCAACCCTGTATCTAAAAGGCCAAACCGTGTTGCACACTAGGCAGTTTTTTGCGTGTTATGATTTGAAGCATGGATTCCGAAAACAGTTATTCTTCAAGGAATATTTTGGAATGCTGATTTTTGTTTTTTTAGGTTATAGATTACCGCGCTTGAGTTGGAATCTATTAGCTAATTCATGTTACCCCTTCATAGTCCACACCGTCCACAAAGAAAGAAGATCCAAATTTAGGGGTTATTCATGTTGTGAAGAATAACAGATGCTTCTTTCAGCTGCTTACACACACACACACACACACACTCACACTCACACTCTTCTCATTGCTTAGATGCCCCTGAAATTTTGTATTTATGTACTCAATGTATATTTATCAATTTATCTTTTCATCCAGTGACATTTGCTACACTTGGTGAGAAGACAACAGTCATGTCTCCTGAAGTGCTTCTTAATGCTGGTGTTCCATGCTGCAGGTGACACTTTGCCGCATTATCACGTTCCTATTTACTTCTGTTCTTCATCTGAACATGTATTTCTTACTAAACTGCTATCTTGAGTTAGGTTGGTGCAAAATGCTGGAGAATTTGTCGTGACTTTTCCAAGAGCCTATCACTCAGGGTTCAGTCATGGTAATGCACTTATAATTGTGGAATTCTTTTCCATTAGATATGTAGGAGTTAAACAGTTGAGAGAAATTGCAAAAGATATATATTCTTGAAAGATAAAATTATTCATTTTTACACAATATTATCATTTTAGGATTTAATTGTGGAGAGGCAGCTAATATTGCTACTCCTGAATGGTTGAGGGTTGCGAAAGATGCTGCAATTCGCAGGGCATCTATTAATTGTCCTCCAATGGTGTCTCACTTCCAGTTACTGTATGATTTAGCACTTTCGTTATGTTCAAGGTTTGTTTCCTATCACGCTCTTTTGATTCATATCAGAAAAATAGCCATGCACAATTTTCCTGAAATAACGTTATGTTAAAACCTGATTCATCTTAAGCGATGAGTGTTTAGCTAATTTCATGGATTGGAACTCTAAATTTGAACCTCATAAACCCGTGTATTTGCTCATCAGTAAATTTGGAATCTAGGATGAAACTGAAGCACTTAAATTCGTAACCCTTACTGCTACACTCATTATTAAGGCGAGAATTTGGGGTTTTTTGAACGTTATGTTCTGTGAAGTAAACTCTCTCACCTCAAATTATGATTATTAAAAGATTTCAAGAGGTGCACTTTTCAACAAAGTATGTGCCTCGGATTTAAAGCATGGGCCTTGGTGCTCCTTAAAGGCTGAAAGCATTTTATGCATGCCTTAAATGTAATGATGATGCATTTTGAGTGAAATGCATGGTATTGATTTTTCATTTATGCTTATATGCAAACGAATATTTATATTATATCATTTAATACTTAATGAAGTGTTTTCAGTTTCTTATGTATAGTGTGTTATCCCTTAGTATGCATCCATGCTCCTTAGTGTGCCTTGCACTTCTAATGTCATGCTTCTGGGTGATATTGTATTAATAGGATCCACACTCCGTCATTACAGCTCTCTAAACTTTGCAACTCTTGTAGCTATTTAAATTTTAATTTTGCATATTGAATACCTTTGTGGTTTACAATCCTCTGTATTAATCCTTTTTCTCTTACAAATCAATATTTATGTTTTTCGCAAAAGAAAAATTATATATTTCAAGTCTTCAGATTGCATTTGAAAATCCTCATTTTCATTGTTAAAGAGATTTATGTAATGTTCAAGAGGTTGAATTAACCATGAAGATTTCAAATTTTAAAAAGCAGTCTAAAAGATTTATCTCTATTCTCTCTTGTATTAGACGGAGACTGCTTCATTTAATTTGGGATTTTTACGTTGAAAGAGCTAGATGGACATTCTTCTAGTTGTGCTTACTTCAGGTTTGGATTAAATCAGATTGGCATCATTTTTTCGCTTGGCTGCTCTACATTTTTCCAATTCAGTGCTATCCTACTATTATGGTGCTAGCGTACAACTCTATTTCAGTGTTCTCCTCTGTGATGATTCCAATTATTATGCACATCCTCTTGTTTGCTCCCCAACCAAAAAGAAAAGTAAATATATAAAAGAACTGAAACAAACAGCATTCTGACATTAATTGGTCTTCATGTTTGAGTTGCTCGGTGTCTTCTTATCATTGTATGATCTATGGCTTGTCCTTCTGTCGGATACTTCCTCCAGTATTGTCCTTGTAAAAATTTAGGGTCACAATTCTTACAATAAGCAATTAATATCGTCCTTGTAAAAATTTAGGGTCACTATTCTTACAATAAGCAATTACCATGACGTTGTTATAAAGACATCTATTAAAATATGGCATGTGAATTATGTTTCTTCAGCATTTGTATTTATTTTACTGTAGCGTACCAAAGAATATCGCCAATAAACCACGGAGTTCTCGATTAAAGGAGAAAAACAAGGATGAAGGAGAGATGTTGATCAAAGAGCTATTTTGCCAGGATATGATGCATAATAACAGTCTGCTTCACTCTCTTGGGAAAGGATCATCTATCGTCCTTCTTCCTCAAAATTCTCTGAATCTCTCAGTGTCCCCAAATTCTCAAGATGGATTCCATTTTACAGCAAAGTTTAGGTTCCCAGGATTATGCAGAGCTAATGTTGAATCGAAGACTTCAAGCTGCAATGTTCATTATGATTTTACTCTACACGGGGTGCACGTTAAAGAGAGGCTATGTGATCTAAAGGAAACCCCTTTTTCTTTAGGTAATAGTAATGACATACATTCTATGGAGCATACTGATCCCGATGTAAAGAAGGCTTCTCAATATCAGCAGGGATTGTTTACATGTGTCACTTGTGGAATTCTGTGTTTCACATGTGTTGCCATAGTTCAACCCACAAAGGCCACTGCTCAGTACCTGAAGTCAGCTGATTGTAGCATATTTAATGACGGGGGTATAGCTGGTATCGACCACAGTCCCATAAGTGATGGTACAAATCCTAAAACGAATTCTTGTTCAGGTAATATAACAGGTTAAATTACTATAAACATAATTTATTTTGTGTTTGGGTCAGTTTTTCTTTTGTATTTTCAGTTACAATAATCATTCAAGTTGGATGCCTTGTCTCAATTTTTTCGCTTGGCATTTACCTTACCATTACTGTAACCAAAACATTGTCATGTGTGTTTCTGTTTATATGGATATGCAAGTAAGGTTCTATTTTGTGTAAACAATATTATAATTTGGTGGAAAAACAAACCATAATGCATATTGTGTTCCTTGTATATCATGAATTTGTTGTGTTTACGTTTGTAAAATGGTGCATATATTGTTGATGATTCCAAACCAAATAATGGTGGGTGGCTTTTGGCGACTATCTGTGGCCTATGATGTGAGCTTCTAATGTTCTTTTGCAGGGATGGTGCAGAAATATGGACTTGTTGATATCCCACCATGTACAGGTAATCGAGTTCGAGCTTTGGATGATGAAAGTTTAGAAATGGATTCTAATGATGAAGCAAGTAAAGGCCCTTCGTCTCTTGGCCTATTAGCTTTGGCATATGGTAATTCCTCTGATTCCGAGGAGAATGAGGATGAAGAAGATTTTCCTGTCAAAGCCAGGGGAACTGGTGGAAGCAGCTACTTGGACAATGGACATGCTTGTGAGACTACCAATTCAAATATTAATGGCAGAAAAGAAGTTTATTCGCACAATTTTGGTTCCTACACAAATTTTGGCCTAGCTAGAGAAACATGCAGTGGAACAAATCACCGAAGTTCTGACTCGGATAAGATTCAAACCGATAACTGTGCAGTGATTGACTCAAACTCTTTAATTGATGGGTTAAGACATCAAAGAATGCTTAACACGCTAAATAGTAAACCTGTCGCCTATGAGAGCAAAGCAACAATGAGCACTGGTTCTGTATCAGTGGAAAATACATCTTTATCCTTTTACCCTAGATCTGATGAGGACTCTTCTCGATTCCACGTATTCTGCCTTCAGCATGCCATGGAAGTGGAAAAGCAGCTTAATTTGATTGGTGGTGCGCATGTTTTCCTTGTCTGTCAACCTGGTGAGATTCTTTTGCATTCAAAACTTTGAAGTACTCTGGACCTAACAAATCTCCCTGTTCTTAAACTTGGCACTCCTTTGTTTAGTAACCATCAAAATTTGAAGATATCCATAATGGACAATGCGAAGCATGAGCTGAATGTATATTTTTGAAACTAAGTTATAAGCTTCCAGCTAGATTTTTTTTCATGAGCATCTTTGTTGTTGTCGCAGACTATCCCAGTTTAGAATCTCAAGCGAAAATAGTTGCAGAAGAACTGGAAAATGGCTACCTCTGGAATGAAATTGCATTCAGGGAGGCCAATGAGGAGGACGAAGAAAGGATACGGTTAGCTTTAGAAAGTGAAAACTCCATACACGGAAATGGAGACTGGGCGGTGAAAATGGGCATCAACCTTTTCTACAGTGCGAATCTTAGTCGCTCCCCTCTCTACTGTAAACAGATGCCATACAACTCTGTTCTATATAGTGCTTTTGGACGCAGATGCCCAGTTAATGTTTCGTCAGCAAAGAGCGAGTTTGAAGGAAAGGGATCAGGCAGGCAGAAAAAGATAGTTGTTGCCGGAAAATGGTGCGGCAAAGTGTGGATGTCTAGCCAGGCTCATCCGCTGTTAGTTGACCAGAATTTAGAAGAACTGGAGCTGGAAAAGGGGATTGCTGCCCTGGTAGATTGGCCTGATCTGAGATCCGAGAAGCTATCGGAACGCTACCTAGCTGCTGAAACAACGTCTAAAACCAGCAAAAGCAGAAGAAAGAGGAAAAGCACGGTGGAAAATAGCTCACATGTGACAGCCATATCTCTTGAGGCAGAAAATGTTGACGAACCACCTCAAGATCACGCACTCAGTAAAAGCCGTAAGCAAGTAAAAAGTAAGTGTCAGACCAAACGATTGAAGAAAGAGATTACTGAGGCTGAAAATTTGAATGAATCTACTGAAGAATTTCCACTCAGTAACGGTTGGACTCAAGTTAGGAGCAAGAGCAGAACCAAGCGAGTGGAGAAAAAGAGGTCCGAGGATGAAAAGTTTGATGAATCTTTTGAAAACCTTCCAATTGGTAACTTTTGTAAGCAAATTAAGAGCAAGCGTGGAACCAAAAGATTGAAGGAAGAGACTAACGACTTCAAAAATTTGGATGAACCGGCCGAAGAATTCCCAACAAGCATCTCTTGCAAGCTAACTAAGAGTAATTTTGGAACGAGGCCAATGAAGGAGACTCGTGAGCATAAGAAAAATCATGAGAACATCGAGAAGTGGTCCAAATTACTCATTGATGAGTTCGATGGTGGGCCCAGCACACGACTAAGGAAAAGAGGTGCAAATGCTCGTAAAGATATAGATTCCAGATCGAGTAAACCAAAAACAATAGTAAAGAAACTGCAAACAGATACAAATACAAAGAAACGTCCAACCATGAAAGCTTCTGCCACTTCTACTAACAAGGTAGCAAAAGCCAGAGATGAGGAAAACGAACATCTATGTGACATAGAGGGGTGCACCATGAGTTTTGGATCGAAACACGAGCTGACCATGCACAAAAGAAACATCTGCCCGGTGAAGGGATGTGGGAAAAAGTTCTTTTCCCACAAGTATTTGGTGCAGCACCGACGTGTTCATCTTGATGACCGTCCTCTGAAATGTCCCTGGAAAGGCTGCAAGATGTCATTTAAGTGGGCATGGGCGAGGACCGAACATATTAGAGTTCACACGGGGGCTCGACCCTATGTTTGCACCGAGTCAGGGTGTGGCCAGACATTTCGGTTCGTGTCGGACTTCAGTCGCCACAAACGGAAGACAGGCCATAATCCAAAGAAAGCTAGAAGATGATCTTACACAAGAATTTTTCTTAACATGGCTGATTGGCATTTTCAACTGACTCAAATTGATGTGTAGGTCTAGTTCAGTTAGCTTAATGTCGGAACTTTTCATCAGTACAGATGATTATGGTTTGTTCATTGTTCTTATTGGACAGAAAATTAACTCCAGCAATTGGTTAAATGTGAAAGAGAATTGGGTGAAAAAAGCAGAAAATTGACTTGCCAAATTTGTTTGTGGGATACAACATTGCTATTGTAGTGTACTTTTGCTTTCTTGTATTTGGACACAAATCTTATTAATGCTTTCAATATTAGAAGGTTCATTGTCTAAGTTCTCGTTGGACAATATTTGGAATTATTGAAAACATCAGTCAGATTCGTGGAGGGATCCAAAGGTCATATCAAACACCACAAGTACTGCTTTGCACTATAGCATTATTTTACATTTAAAATTTATTTTCTTTTTCTGACTTTAACAAAGCAACACCGTTTTTGGCCCATGTTTTAAATCTTAATGGGCTTGTCATTTGGAACTCATGCTTTATTAGTGCACTATCTTCTAATGTCCTTCAATATTTCCCACTAGTCAATCATATTGAAAAGTATATACCATAATCAAATTTTTTTTAATGGTAATCTCACATCAACTTTATTAAGAGTAAGTGTCCATAGATAGGATATTAACCAATCAAGAAGCAAAATCTTTGGTTACCCAACAAAATGGTGTAGAGAAGAAATATCAAATTGTGCTAAGGAATGAACAACAAAATTAGCTGATCGTCTATTGTGGTTTAAGCTCATTTCCCACGGTTTCATGATCTTATATATTTTTTTCTCCTGAACGTATGAACCGATATATCCATAATCATTAGATGATTACTGCTTGCACAACCATCTGTTACTCTTTTCTTGAGAGCCAAAAGTTTTGCATAAACCACCGACAGTCGTTGCGAAATTCTTTGTACATACCACCATCAAGTTCTATTAAACCCTTTTATTCTCGTTTGGTTCAATTTCATACTATTTCCTTATGTTATCATTTTAGATTTGGAATTGTTTCAACATTCAATTGCTTGTTAAAACCATACATTCGATCTCAAGTTTACTAGTTATTTTAATATAGAATGAAAGTGATATTTACCTACATCACACGCTCGAAACCAAAACCATTAGGATTTTGAGATCTCACCAATTTATGTTGTATTTGAATAACTTAATTGTCCAAAAACGAAAAACAATAAAATGATGATACTTATAATATTTAATCACGATAAATGTTTTACACATTAGTCTTTGAACATCTAAATCCAAAAATCAAAATGATACATCGTCAAATAGAATTAAGTACCATACCCAAAGGTATTTCATTTTAAAATACGGTATCAAGACAAAGCAATATAACAAAATAGTAAATGATTTAGGAGTATAACGCTATCAGAATCTATAGTGAGACGGGTTAACCTGATTCTTACATGCAATAAAAATAATATTTTTTTACATAAAAATAATATTTACACTCAAACCAGTCTATATAACATAATATTTTTCATAACGTAACTAACAAAAAAAAATAACACTTTTACATTAAAAAATAATACTTTTAATATAAAAAACATATATTTTTTCATACAATAACTAATAAAAAATAATATTTTGTAGTAAAAAGTAATAATCTGACTTAAAATATAACCAGTCAACGCCGGTTGATCCATACCAAGTATTTTTAAGACGTGGATGTTGGGTGACTTTGGGTATATAACCAGGCAACGGCTGGGTTTTGGAGCTGGTAGCGTAGCCTCTCGCGTAGGTAGAAACCCATCATCTGATCGTCGATACCCATGTCAGTGGCTGCAGCGAGAGTTTTATGCGGCCGCGGACTTGAAAGAATTTTTGGTTGATCGAGGGGTGGGGTGGTTACTGGGAACGTGGGTGAGGGATTGGAAGAAAAGGGTTGCGAGATTTGGTTGTTAGAGTAGATGCCCTGCAAGTCAACTGTTGACTAGGGATTTTATTGACTCAGTTGTAAAGAACAATCTTTATTTTAATATAATTCATTATTTCATGGTTTGTTATTTCTTTATCTGTATACCCATGATTTCAAACATAGATAAAGACCTTGATTATACTTTAATACAAATGAATCGTAATTCGATGTTGAAACTCATTTGTAAACACTGTATGATCTAAATTCGTTCCTAGTCGATTCAGCCGCCTAAAACATGGATAAAGGTCGCTTGAGCTCGAGACTAGCATCTGTGATGTTGTGTACTGAGTTTCTTGGTATGGGCATAGAGATGTCCAAACATGCAGATGGGTAGTCATATGATGATTATACCGAACAACCCTCCCTCGGACTTTCCAAGTGGTTATCATTCATCGAGAGGATAAGTCCGTGGTTATGATTGTACACCATTAGTCCTTACGACCCGGGACAACACTGAGGCTCTAT
>NC_133319.1:1591802-1592417 GCF_012295235.1 Primulina huaijiensis | reverse complement strand
TATATAATTCGCGATAAAATGGATCAGTTTATTTTTAAAAATAAACAAATAATATAGGGTTTGAAATAGAGTGATGGATTGATGGGGATGGGTGATCTTGACGAGATTGATATGATGACAGATCTTCTGAAACCCAGATTGGATTTATATACAATAATGCAACCATGTACAAAAATTTGAAGTCTACAAAATTTAAATTGAATCCAGGTTGAGTATTATAAGCACAACTCAGATCCTATGTACCACAGGACGTACATAAATGAAAATTTGAAAAGTATTCAAAGTTTTAAAAGAGATGGAGTAGTGTCAGTCTGAGTGTCTGACCCTTTGATGTTTTTTGCTAAAACTTTTGTTTGCTGTCTGTCTGTCTGTCTCTCTCTGTCTCATTTAATGAAGTACAACTGGCCGGTGTGGTATTGCTCGATTTTTTTGAGAATTTTGATAAGACAAGGAGGAGAAAAGCAAAGGAGCTGGTTTGAATTTAACCAGCAATTGATATTTTTTTTAATACAACCAGCAATTGTTATTTTGAGATTATATTAAAAATGAAAACTATTTCACTAGACAGTATAACTTATGCCCTTCTGTTGTATGAATTTAGATAAAATAATATAT
>NC_133319.1:1564392-1591487 GCF_012295235.1 Primulina huaijiensis | reverse complement strand
ATTATATTAAAAAAATCATAGATATAAATATAGAAAAACAAAATTGTGTATATTCCATCAAATTAATTGTCCTTGACAACATAGATCGTGGTGCCCGGGAATTGTGGGGGTTTAGAAGAAGGGGGGGTGGGGGGTGATTTGGACTGTCAAGGTTTTGTACGACTGAGGCAAAAAGGACACCTACCCACAAGTAGTAGCTACATCTGCCAAAACGAAGAACAACAGAAACTAGGGTTTATATGTTATTAGTATGCAGAAAAGATTTACATTATGAACCCTAGAATTAAACTTGTCAAAAAATTAAATAATTTAACCTTTAACCTCTGAGTTAAAACAAAACGGGCGACCTCGAAATTATTGATAAAAGTTCATTTTCAATCAGGGAATTAAATGACTGCTAATTTTTTAAAGTATCAAAAAATTTAAATTCTATCATTTGTTTGGTCACATAATAATAAATTTATAGATAATATAAGACGATATTTATGTTTTGGAACAAATTATGAGGGGAAGTGCACGTGGGCAGAATGGCCTATCTAAGGGTAAGATGGTCAACCACACACAGACACATTTATATACGACAAAAACTTGTGTGAGACGGTCTCACGGATCGTATTTTGTGAGACAGATCTGTTATTTGAGTCATCCACGAAAAATATTACTTTTTATGTTAATAATATTACTTTTTATTGTGAATATCGGTAGGGTTGACCGGTCTCACAGATAAAGATTCGTGAGACCGTCTCACAAAAGACCTACTCTTTATATACATCGATTGATACACATTCGTAAATACAAGTTATTATCAATATTATAAGATTGTTCATATTATAAAATTTGATATTTAGTAATAATTAATTTATATTACATGTATATAAACAATATAAATATGTTGTACATGGATGATCTTACAAGTGCCTACTATAAATTTTTGTCAGAAAAGTCAAAAGGTAAATCCTCTCTATAATTAAAAATATAAAAAAAATACTCGGTGACCTGAATGTGCGTGTAATTGTGGTGTCTGTGATATATA
The DNA here is from genome assembly GCF_012295235.1 of Primulina huaijiensis. Lineage (NCBI taxonomy): Eukaryota > Viridiplantae > Streptophyta > Magnoliopsida > Lamiales > Gesneriaceae > Primulina > Primulina huaijiensis. The sequence continues at coordinate 1,590,454 of NC_133319.1, read as the reverse complement.
GAAGTTAGGCTATTCAGTGTGTGTTTTTGTGTAGAAGAGTGTGTCGGAAGGTGAGATTTGACTGAATTTATTGTTGACTAAATCTTTTGACTTAATAAGGGAATTACATGTATTTTTTTGACTTTTTTTGGCTTCAACAAGTGATATTGATCAATTTATATGTATCTAGTTTCTTAATATGGTGTTGAGATTTCTAAAATTTGAAAATATTGTAATTTATTGAATACTGATACATTATATTAGTAAGTAGTATTGGAAATAAAACAGAATATTGACATAATCGTCGACCGACGTATCATCTGTAGTTATTAATGTATTTGACAATCTCACCATTTTATCCTCTTAAATCCTTTATAGTTGAAGATAATTTTAAGAATTTCTATATATCATATAAAGAATATATGGATAATGCTAACTTATATAATCTCTTGATATAATCATTTTCGACAAGACAATACTACATTTATTTCACTAAACAAATTAATATTCGCCCTCATCTCACAAATACATTACACACATATATATTTAATATGAATGCTAAATTATTTATATAAAAATTTACATTACATCTGAATAACTTATAAATATTTTTATAATTCCATCATCATTTTTTTAAAACAAAATAGCACATTATTCACACAATACTAATGCAAACTCTAACAAAATAATTACGAATATTTTCAAAGTACAAATTGTTTGTATTTGAAATATTAACTTAAGTACTCCAACAATAATTTTTCATAAAAAATAATTGTACAAGTGCAACACATGCATAGAGAAATATCCTTATAAAATTAATGCAACATATATAGTTTAGGGTCAAAAATTAAAGACAAGTGACAAGATCTGGTTATCTTCTTTTTAAAAATTTTACGAAACTATAAAATAAATATATAAAAAAAAAGAACTTCTACGAAAATTTAAACTTTTGTTCTGAATATTTGTTTGTAAAATAAAAAAACCTAATATCGGGATAGAGAAAATTAATATTTTATTTTTTAAAAGATTTTTTTGGGTGTGGAGGTTTGAAATAGAATCACTCTCATTTTTTAGAGTATGATGCCACTCAGCACGAAAATTAATATTAAATTACCTAAAAATAAACAATTAAGTGGCCCATCATCTTGATTGATTATTCAATAGTAGTGAAATTATATAATTTGAAGTCAAATATTACATTTAATTCAGAAGATACAAATAAACTTTTTTAAAAACTTATCTACAAATTAAAAAATGACTGTGCATGCTCGTCTCCTTCCAGTCCCGCACCAATTTTTTAGTGAAGATCAAAGCTGGTAAAGAGATTAAAAGGACCCCATCTGCCGCGGAGGAATGACCTAAAATAATGACCTCTTTATAAGCTCTTTATATGGAATTTAAAATATATATTAATGTTTTGTGCCTATCTTATGTTTGAGGAAAAAATTGTTTTACCTGCATAGGAGTTTAAAGGGACTTCAATTAACAAAAAACCTCCCGTGACACGGTCTCACGAGTTTATTTTGTGAAACATATGTTCTATTTGAGTCACTCATGAAAAACTATTACTTTTATGTCAAAAATATTATTTTATATTGTAAATATAGGTAAAGTCGACCTGATTCGTGAGACCGTTTCATAAAAAACATACGTATCAAGTAAATGGAAAAAATTTAAAATATATATATTTGAAGTTTTAAAAAGTATAAACTTATAATTTAATTTATCAAACCTCTAAACCGTGAAAGTGGGTGAGTTAGTGTGTCATGCTTAGTATTTAAAATTAATAAAAACACTTTATAATATACTTGATGCGAACCACACATGTCACGCAGAGCATGAAACAGAAACTTGTGATATTATATATATATATATGTGTGTGTGTGTGTGTCTAAATTCTACGAATGTTCAAGATCATACAATTCGTTTCCTGACAATAAATTATAATATACCACCTGGACCTATTTTTATGATCAATTAACTATAATTCATTACATTTTTGGAATGTCAAACCAATAAATTAATTTTTCATCTTTAAAATAATATTTATTAAGTAAAACATTTATATAAAATAAAAAATATGATGCCACATTGGAATTACCCAGAGAATGAAGGAAGAATGGACCGAAATGAAAAAACTTAAGCAAAGATCGAGATTATGGAGGAAAAACAAAGGTCGTGTTTATTAAAAATCACAGAAAATCGGGAAACAAGGATTTTTTTTCCCAAAGGACTCGAGATTTTTAAGATATTGGGTCACAAATCAAGTCCAAGTATTATTAAATATAAATACAAGCCGAGGAAAATATGTAGATATATATTTATTTATTTGCTCATAACTGATAATTGCTATTTATGTATCAAAATTCAGGTGTTCGGTTTCTTTAATGATTGAAGAGCAATATATAAAATATAATAATATTGACCCGTAATAGACTAAAATAATTTTTTTTTAAGAAAAAAGAAGCAAGACGGGTACGTAATGCAACCTGTTTAACTTTAATTCCTCATGGATTCCAAGTTCACTTTATCGACAAAGATTTATTATAAATATCTTTATAAAATTAATTATGCCTTAAGAACATATGCATAATTAAAGTATTGAATCAAAGGTTTATTTAAATAAAAAGGCAATCTTAAACTAGATTGCAAGAACCAAACCTTGAGTTTTAACAATTACGTTGTTTAATCTGTGATAATTTAATATGTACACCGTAATGATCATCGAAACACTTATCATGTTTTTAAAAAGGTGAATGTTATTTTCAATATGTACCTTTGGAAATAGAAAATATTAAATTTTGTTTGTTTCTATATATTTTATATGCAAGCCTTGAGTACCAGATGTTATGTGTATATATATTCAATATTACTTAAAGGCACAGACACATGTTGGATTGAGAAAAAAAAATTAGAAATTAATTAAAATCAACATAATTACGTATACTGATTTATTTTAAAAATATCGAAATCTGGTGCATATATATATACACCCAATCTCTTATATGTATACATTTATATGCATTTATAAATGTTATTTAAATGACAATATTTCTAAATTCAAATTAAATTTTTTATCGTATGTTTATGAAAAATTAACTAAATCCTTGATTACACTATAATATGAAATTTGTCATGCATCAGTATTTATTATACTTTTGAATTTAATCTAGTTGAGTTCATCATGATCTTCTTCGTAGATCCGATTTTTTTTTTTTTTTTAATGTGAGATCAAACAAAGATTCAACTTGTTCGAAATAATGACGATAATTGGATCTTCAGTATTCACTATATTATGTCGATATGCATTTTTCTTCCACAGCTAATATCGACAGAGTCTGATTTTAATTGATAAACTTCATTTTCATCTTTGAATATGCTCTTATTTTTATTTATTATTAAATTAGTTTACTTTATATTTTGGCACAAAGGCCTCTTCTCCCTTTGCACTCCACCCCCAACCTCTCCTTTAATTTCTCCCAACTCGAATCTCCTTGTTTTCTATTCGCTCTAGGGTTTGAACTATCGTGCTTTGATTTATTTATTTCGGGATAAAAAATTTCAGTCCTTTTTAATACTGTCTTATTTTATTTTATTGTTGCTGAAAATTATTATTTTTCATTGTTAATTTCCTGTTGTATCTTTGTTGTAGTATATGGCTGGTTTGGATTTAGGTTCAGCTTCTCACTTTGTTTCTCAGCTCCACAGGCCAGACCTTGGCCATATTCAAAGATCTGAAGATGAATCGAATCGCAGTCTCTTTTCAGAAGAAAACACGGATAATTCTCATCAGGGTTTGGATTTAGTCAACTCTAACAACAGCCCCGGTGATGCGGCGGCTCGCAGGCCAAGAGGGCGTCCTCCTGGATCGAAAAACAGGCCAAAACCGCCGGTGATAATAACGCGTGAAAGCGCAAACACTCTGCGAGCTCATATACTGGAGGTGAGCGGCGGATGCGACGTGTTTGAGGTGGTGGCGACCTACGCAAGGAAGCGGCAGAGAGGGGTTTGCATACTGAGCGGAACAGGGACTGTCGACAACGTCAGCTTACGGCAGCCTGCAGCGGCAGGCAGCGTGGTCACCCTCCACGGTAGGTTCGAGATTTTGTCCTTGTCAGGGTCCTTTCTTCCGCCGCCTGCACCACCAGGCGCCACTAGCTTGACCATATATCTCGCCGGCGGACAGGGACAGGTGGTGGGAGGGAATGTTGTGGGAGCTTTGATTGCATCGGGGCCGGTTATTATCATAGCAGCGTCATTCACCAACGTGGCGTACGAAAGGCTACCTTTGGAGGAAGAGGAAGCGCTCCAGTTGCAGACTCCGCCTCCTTCTCACCCTAACTCCGGTGGTGGAAGTGGAGGGATCCAGTTTCCGGATCCTTCGTCGATGGGGCTTCCATTATTCAATCTACCACTCAACGGTCAGCTCCCAATGGACGGTGCATGGGCATCAAACTCCGGCGGCCGGCAGCCATATTAGGCCGATGGACGACTAAGGTCAGAGAATTATCAACTGCTAAGTCATCATAATCTTAATTTTCCTCCGCCTTGTATATTTAGTTTACTGTTATCATTTGTGGCTTTAATTTCGTGAATTGTGTGATAAACAAAATTATATCCTATTTCTTTTTCTCGCTTTGTGGAACTTTTGCTGAGATTAGGAATAATATTTTGAGGGTTATACTATATTTGTATGATCATTTCTTTAATGCAACTTGTTCAATGCTTGTGAGATATATATTATCTATTGCCAGAAACCTGTGATACATATAAATCATTTTCTTCCAAGTTCCAAATATTCAAAACAACAATATATATCCTTACAAAACTTATAAATTTTGATGATTACACAAAATAATTGATCTTTTATTAAAGTTGATCAACTTAATATTTCCAAAAAAATTTATGCATCTTTTTTGTTCAATTTGATAACGAGATTCTTACTCCTAGTTCTGTTGGATTTTTGTTCAGAGTGCCTCAAAATACAATTAAATGTTGTATTGCAAGTAAGTAATACGTACACCATCATGTATTACTGGAATACACAAATTAATCCTATTTTTACATCTCGAGCCATGTTATGTTTTTTGTCAAGCGAGTCATGTACAAGGTAATAGTTATTTTTTAATACTAGCTAGGATTTTCACGATCCATGTATTTTCAACATTTTATTCATAGAATTTTCTTGCCAAAACCCATCTCTTAAACTAGTATATATGGATAGATAATCTGAGCTATACATGAAAATTTCTTTAATTTATATGATATAGGCGGAAATGTTTGGGGGATAAGTATTTGATTCCTTTATACTTCATCAACAAGTTCAAGCTTCTTTGCCAACTATAATGATTCAAACTTGTATCATATGATTTGCTCCTCAAAATTTTCAATACTGATCATGGACGTACCTGATAAGGACTTCGTCATCGTAACTGATCTGAACGATTCCAAAAATTATTGAATGAATCAAATCATTGTGATTCATGGAGGTGTTCTCCTCAAAGTAATCTTTCTCAGTTCGCATCCTTTTTGTTTACTGCTATATATTTTTAGCTATATATGTTCATTAAATAATATGAACTCCTTATCCAAAGAGATGAGTAGACGACACCCATATTCTCCTTTTTGGAAACACTACGAGTATGCAGTGCCTTGGGATGGGAATGTATATCGCAAATAATGCTGGAAGAACAAGCAAATTACGCATGCTATACTGTACTTTTGGGAAACAAAAAATTGTAATAAATTGATATTTTTAGTAAAGGGTGTTGTAATATATATCATAAAAGTAAATCTATATTATATTTCAAATTATCATATAATATATTAGAAGTAGAAAGTTGATTGTCTAAATGATATTTCTTTAGAATAATTTTTTTTTGATAATTAAATAGTTATTGTCGTTTTGTTTGAGTTTATAAAATGAAGAAAAATAAAAGATTGGATACTGGACCGAACCAATAAGGAAAAATCATATATAGTCAAAAGGCGAATTGATTGTTAGCACATGAAAAATGTAGTAATAAAATATTGTCAATACTTTCTAGTTTTAGAGTTTTGAATGATTGGAATAGTTTATTATTTGGAAAAAAATATTTTTTTAAAGGTAGTTCTACTGGATAATAATAATAATAATAATAATAATAATAATAATAATAATAATAATAATAATAATAATAATAATAATAATANTTTGATTATTTAATTACTTCGCCGCGCAGCAACCATATATCAATTTTTTTGACATAGTTATGAAATATTTGAATGCGATTTGAAACAAATTGAAGTGATTAATGTCCATGCAACAACATCCGATATCTAGTGCAAGTACAGTTTCTTACCAAACCAAAAGAACTGGAAATAGAAAATACAATATTTGAGCCATTTTTTTTAAAATAAAAATAAAAATTGGAATTGTTTCCCAAAAAAAACAAATTCGACAACAAACTAACTCACATTGTTTATAATCATTATGANTGATCAATTACACTAAATTTTAACATAAAATTTTATTTTAAGCATGTTCAATTATTATATAAAATGTAATTATGTCCGCACATTTTTGTTCGGGAAAAATATTGTTAGTCATATAACTTATACATATTTTTATGTTATCAGTTAATTCATGATTTTAGTCCACCAAGTTGCATTTTTTTCTCATTTATAGTCATTTTTCACCGGACTACTGATGTATCACCGAACCGTCAGAATCTATCGGTTCTACATGTCATCATTTTCGGTACCAAGTTAGCATTTTTGTTGCATGTAAGCATTTTTCGGCACCTTATCAGCATTCCGGTAGAAATACTATAAAGGTGAAAAAAGTACAAGTTAACATATTGTAATTGTAAATAGACTAATAACAAAATGAAAAATGTGTAAGTAGTAGTACCAAAAATATTGTTATCCCTTTATAAAATATACTTTTTAAGTTTTGGTTTTATTATATATTTTGTGAATGAACTAATCAATGTTTTTATCCATTTTTATTAGAGGAGGACATAATAGGACACCCACATTTTACGACTATGGGCGTCGCCATTCATTGTTTATATACAATTTAGATATGTCGGCGCACACGCTTAAATAGAATTTGCGGTTTCATATAAACGAACGGTAAAGATCATATAATTGTGATTTGGAGTAATTCAAACCGTTGGATCGTTCATTTTTACAAACCCTAATTGGTACAATAATTTTTCTATTTATACCCATCCCACCTCTCCAAAAAAATACATCCCACAAAAGAAAGATTAGAGTTTATTCATATATATTAAGAAATGACAAGAAAGAAGGTCACCATAGCCTACATTGACAACGAAGCAGAAAGGAAGGCTTCGTTCAAGAAAAGAAAGAAGGGCTTAATCAAAAAAGTCAGCGAGATCAACATCCTCTGTGGCGTCGAGGCTTGCGCAGTTATATACAGCTCCTTCGAACCTCCGGTGGTGTGGCCGTCCAATGAGGTGGCGCGGACAGTGATCCAGCGTTTCAAGAATTTGCCGGACATTGAAAAAACCAAAAGAATGGTGAATCAGGAGAGCTTCACTAGACACGAGATCAGGAAAGCGGAGGAGAGGCTGCGCCGCCTGAAGAAGGAAAATAAGCGCAAGGAACTGGAGATTTTCATGTACATGGTGATAGAGGGAAAGGCTAGCATGAAGGATTTCGATCCTCGGGATGCGAGGGAGATGGGTTCTATCATTCATGAGACACTGGAGGAGATCGAGTCGAGGATGAAGGCCCTTGAGAAAGCTGGTGGTGGTGGTGGTGGTGGTGTTCCGTCAGTGATGAGTCCAGGTGGCGGCCGCGGTTGTGATGGCGAAGGGCCATCGGTGAATTCTACTGCTCCAGGATCGAGCACATTCCCTTTTATTTGAATTGTTTGTTGTGGATGAGATTTGTGCAACTTTATTCAAGTTTTTCAATATAATTAGTTTAGTAATACATGACCATCATTTATTACTAATATACACAAATTAATTCTGTTTCTTCACCAAGATCCATGTCATGTTTTCAGAAGGTACAAGTGATTTTTTAAAACTAGCTAGAATTTTCACCATCCATATATTTTCATATTTTTAAAATTTTATTTATATAATTATTTCTTGTCACATCTCTTAAACTAGCATATATGTACAGAACCTGATCTATACATTGCAAATTTTCTTTACCTGATATATAGGCGGAATTGTTTGGGGGATGATTATTTGATTCCTTACTATTAAATCAGAAATTTAAAACTTCTTTTACCAACTATAATGATTCGAACTTGTGTCGTATTTCGTCTAAATTTTCAATCCTGATCATGGACGTATGTGTGTGCAATATAAACCTCATATCCAAAAAGACGAGTAGACAGTGTTAATAAGGCCGAACGCTTGTCATTTTACCGAAAATTGTTGATGGTAACGGTGCAACTAAAACCTTTAAAAATGTACAGTTTAAGTGTAACGTTTTAATTATTATCATCAAGTGTAATTATTGGACCCCCACAATCGTCTGTCGATAATTAGACTTGTTGTAATCAATGAGAATCGAACCCCTGATAAAATTGTAATAAATTGAGATTTTTAGTAAAGGATGTTGTAATATATATCATAAAAGTAAATCTATATTATATTTCACATTATCATAATATATTAGAAGTAAAAAGTGTTTTCTTACATTTATTAATGAAAAGATATAGATAGTTCCACGTTCACATGATGGGATTTTCAGATATCAAAGGTGTCAAAAGTGATTAATTTAATTAAGATTGCAAATTGCAGTATATGCTATTGATTAAAGTCACACAAATTATAGAATGTAACAAGTTTGATTGTTTAATTTCTTTGCCGCGCAGCAATCATATATCAATTTTTTTGAAATAATTATAAAATATTTGAATGCGANATGAACGTAAAAATAAAGAATGGTATTATCAAATTCAAATTCCAGAGATTTAATTACTCAAATTTCATTACATTTTAATATTCAATGGTCAATTATATTAAATTTTAAGTTAAAATTTAATTTAAATATGTTCAATTTTGTTAAAGGAAAAATAACATTTTTGGTCATGTAATTTGCACGTACATATTCTATTTTTATCATCTTATTGGTCAATTCACGATTTTAGTCCACTAACTTACACTTCTCTCGTTTCTAGTCTTTTTTTCACCGGAATGCTGACGTGGCACCGTATATGTTAACAATTCTCGGTCCATGTCAGTATTTTTGGTACCAAGTCAGTATTTTCGGGTGTTATTCCGATAAAAAAAACTAAAATGTGAAAAATTGCAAGTTAGTAGACTAAAATCGTGAATTGAGCGATAACAAGACGAAAAATGATCAATGTTTTATCTAGTTAGAAGGTACAAAATGGGACATCTACATTTTGCGACTACGGACGTCACCCTTCATGATTTATACACAATATAGATATGGCGGCGCACACGAATAAATAGCTTTTGTAGTTTCATATAAAAGAACGGTAAAGATCATATAATTGTGATTTGGAATAAAATAAACCGTTGGATCGTGCAATTTTATAAACCCTAATTGACACAAGAATTTTTCTATATATACCCATCCCCTCTCCTAAAAAATACATCCCACAGAGGAAGAAAGATTAGAATTTATATGTGATTTGGAATAAAATACACCGTTGGATCGTGCAATTTTATAAACCCTAATTGACACAAGAATTTTTCTATATATACCCATCCCCTCTCCTAAAAAATACATCCCACAGAGGAAGAAAGATTAGAATTTATATGTGATTTNCCTCGTTCAAGAAAAGAAAGAAGGGCTTGATCAAGAAAGTGAGCGAGATCAACACCCTCTGTGGCGTCGAGGCTTGTGCGGTTATATACAGCCCCTTCGAACCTCCGGTGGTGTGGTCTTCGCTTGCGTGAGGTGGCGCAGACAGTGATCCAGCGTTTCAAGAATTTGCCGGACATCGAAAAAACTAATTTATTGTGATTTTAATATTTTACGCACGATGTGTGCACGTAAATTAAAATTTTATCTAAAATATTGTTTTATATTTATATATCATAAATTTTTAGACGAAATATAATGATATTAAAATAATTTTTTCTAAAGTTAATATTTGCATTTCTAATTTAGTATGTATATTTTTAATCATCAATTTATTATGATTTTTATATAATTATTTTAAAAATATTAAGATTTTTTCCCTAATAGTATTTAGGGAAAAATTGGTATGACAGAGAAACCAAAAGTATTTACTCTCATGTTTCAACTTTAATAATATAACTTAGGGTTTGAATTTCCAATTTATTATGTTTTTTAATCAATAATTTATTATGATTTTTTTATATCTTTGCGCATAATGTGTGCAGGTAATTAAATTAAAATATTTTTATCTAAAATATAGTTTAATATTTATGTATAATAAATTTGTATATGAAATATAATTATATTAATATAATTTTTATCTAAAGTTAATGTTTGCATTTTCAAATTAGTATGATTTTTTTATTAATCATTAATTTTTTATGATTTTTATATTTTAAAAATAATGTTATTTGTGGAGAAAAGTGTATTTTGGGGAAAAATGGTAGACATGAGAGATCAAAAGTAGTTACCATTCATGCCTCAATTTAATAATATAATTTAAAATTATTGTTTGAATTTCAAATTTAGTATGATTTTTTTAATCACTAATTTTTTATGATATATTCTTATATCTTTGTGCACCATGTGTGCAAATAAATTTAATTTTTATCTTAAATATAGCTGTATATTTATAAATAATAAACTTTCATATGAAATATAAGGATATTAGAGTAATTTTTATTTAAAGTTAACGTTTGCATTTCTAATTTATTATGTATTTTTAATCAATAATTCTTTAAAAAATAGGCATTTGGGAAAAATATTGGCATGACATGAGATATCAAAAGTAGTTATTATTAATGTCTTAACTTAATAATATAATCTAAAGTTAATGCATGTTTGAATTTCCAATTCAGTATGATTTTTTTAATCACTAATTTATTATGATCTTTACATCTTTGTGCACGTTGTGTGCACATAGATTAATACTTTTTAATCTAAAATATAGTTTTATATTTATATATAATACATTTGTATATGAAATATAAAGATATTAAAGTAATTTTATCTAAAGTTAATTTTTTCAATTATAATTTAGTATGTATTTTTTTAATAACTAATTTATTATGATTTTTATACCTTTGCGCACGATGTGTACACGTAAATTAAATTTTTATCTAAAATATAGTTTTATATTTATATATAATAAATTTTATATGAAATAAAATGATATTAAAGTAATTTTTATCTAAAGTTAATTTTTGCCTTTCTCATTTAGTATTTTTTTAATCACTAATTTATTATGATTTTTATATTAAAAAATGGTATTTGTGGAGAAATGATATTTTTTTAAAAAAAATAGTATGACATGAGAAACCAAAATTTGTTATTTTATTCATGTCTCAACTTAATAATATTATCTAATGCTAATGTTTGAATTTTAATTTCAATCTAAATTTTTAATCACTTATTACGATTTTTATATATTCGTGCACGATGTACACATAAATTTAAATTTATCTAAAATATAGTTTATATTTATATATTAAATTTTTATATGAAATATAATAATTTTTAAGTAATTTTTATCTTAAGTTAATGTTTTCATTTCTAATTATGCATTTTTTAAATCACTAATTTATTATTATTTTTATATTTAAAAAATAATCATATTTGTGGAGAAATGGTATTTTGGGGAAAAAATTGTATGCATGAGAGACCAAAAATAGTTACTATTCATTCGTCAAATTTAATAATATAAATAATAATAGTAATAGATATATATTAACATAAAATTCTTGTTAAATAATCTAATAAGTCAATTTTATGATACAGATCTCTATTAAAAAATATCACGTTTTCTGATTTCATGATAATTATCACCAACCTCACGAATAAAAATGTGTGAGACCTTCACACAAGTAGATCCTGAAATGACAAGGGTGTAGCCCTTAATTCTTGTCCAATATTATGCATTTTTCCAATTGTGGAAATCTGTTTCAAATGGTAGGTTAACCTATTTTAATTCCTTCTTTTTTTTATCAATGAAGATTAATGAGATAAAACGAATAACGAAAATATCATCTTTCACTATTAATTAAAAACACCATATTTTGATTATATATGTCTGTGTGTTTTCGTTAAAAAAATAAAAATAAGTATAGAGAGTGTTCGGTAATGCCTTTAAGAAAGTCTTTTTATTCCCCAGAACTAAAGAAAATTATAGATTATCTTCTTTTTTAAAAAATAAATAAAAATAAAAAATAGACCATATTTTTCAATACAATCTTCCAAACCATAAGTTTTCAAAATTGTTGGGTGCAATAATTGTCCCTGCTTGGTAGAGCGATCGAACCGTGGTGTTTGAGCTGCTGTGCGGTTTAAAAGATTTGAGTTATACCATTACCACCAGCTATAACTTTTGGTAAAGCGGCAAGCGCTCGTGGTAAAGCGGCAAGCGCTCGGTCTACAAAAATATTTGTTCTGCAACACTCAAAAACACCATCAAACATTGGACAACTTGCTATTTGGATGATAAAAGCTGTGTTCTTTGTGTGGTTTATCAGGAAACGTTGGACAACTTGCTATTTGGATGTTCCTACTCTTCTCGCCTTTGGTTCGAAATTCGTGAATGGTTTCATATTCGCTGCTCCATGACTACCTTCAGTGCTGCAGTAAAGTGATCCAAGTGTGCTTATAGCCGTTCGTCAGACGGAGCCAAGATCTTGGTTCAGTGTAAGCAACAATATATTATAATTAATAAAGCAAAAAAAAAGAGCATTGATTAATCGACCGCTAAAAATAATATCTCATAAAGTTCGAACACAAGTTACGCGCACAACCAGTATCATTGATAATTGATGGGAAAACGTCGAAAAAATGACGAACAACGGCGTATACAAAATCCGAAATCAAAACAAAATATGATATAATATAAAATATAAAATATAAGTTCGAAAAATAAACATAAATTCATTATCGATTGAAAAAACTTAAAATTATAAAACAATTGAATGATCGATAAATATTGAATGAAAAACGAACCTAAAATTTGATGACATTTTGGATTTTTTTAGAGATTATGAAAGATGAAGCAATAATTAAAATGAATTGAAAATTATTGTTAATCAAAATATATAACATTTGTGACTCGTTTGAAGAAAACACATACAGAAGGCTATAGAGTCGGTGTATGCTCGAAGTATTTTGTATATATTTAAACTATTTTTATCTATGAAATTTACATTTACCAATAAAAACAGAGTAGGGGAATAACTCATCAGCGCATATAATCTCATTATTACAGGTAATAATAAATTTTTTATATAAAAAAGAAATACTGAAAATTTACAAATATTAGTCGCACGGTTTCATCCTGGACGGAAATTATTCCTACATCCTTCGCATAATGAGATTAGCTGCAGGTGCAAAAAGAGAGCGACAATTCTTCGCCATTTAAGATTCATTTGCAGGCAACAGTAGGCAGATTCATTTGCAGGCAACAGGAGGCAGCTAGCTCCCACGGTAAGTGCTGAATGAAAAAGGAGAAAGCAACAGCGGGACATGAAAATGCTCCAACTTTTGCGAATCCCTGACTTCAAAGACAATAGAGACGTATGGGAAGAAGCCTGTCGGATTATATCTCCCAGTATTGAAACTGATCCGGTATATGCCAGGGCTCAAGACATCCACCATTTTCGTCAGCTGACCGCTTCTTCCATCTTTATCTGTAGTTGAAGAACCTTGGAGCTTCCAATTATGACTTGAATCCATTTGACCAAATAATGGTCGGGATTGATTGTCGCCCCATGTCTCGAGAAGGACTTCAATACCAGCAGCTGGAGAACCACGAGCTATATCAAGAACATGGGTTGTGATAGGTGGGCGTGTCCTTGTAAATATTTCAGTAGATTTCTCAGCAGGAGTTTCCTTTACAGCAACGAAATGTTCACTGATATGGCTCTCTCGATCTTCTACAGTTTAACAGAGATTGTCATATAATGCTACAAAAGATCATTATCTAGGAGATTCTCACAGCTATGACCCTGAAAATTAAAACCATAATTTCAGAATGCTTTTTAATTTTGACAAATAAAATCCTTAGAATGGCTTTACAAGGGAAGTTCGAAGAACATTCCACCACGGGACCCCTGTTGCATATAACACTTTTATTAGTTTTGCGCATTTGCATAGAAAACAACTTAATTTCTTCAAAATTTTATAGGTCCATATGCTCGAAAACATGGGAATACATTAGAACATGAACAAACAGAAACTGATCATGAAACCTCTAGCTTTTGTCACATCCGAAGCATACTGGGTGTTGGTTGTGGAAGCAGTAGTTGCATTAGCTGAAAATAGCTTAGAAAGACGTAGTTCTGTTATCTTCATTTGTTCCTTGGCTGCAAGCTCGAGTTCGACTATTGGTCTGTTCTGATATCGTCTCTGCAAAAAGAGTATTCATAAATAACTAGCCCATTATCTTATCCTTTGAGGCAGTCTTTAACAGAACGGTTCCAAGACTCGAGTACAGACCCATTAACTCGTCTCCAGAAACTGACATGCACAGACAAAAGTATGGCCTTTGAATCCCAAAACAGCCATTTGGATCCACCATTTTCAGTAACAGAATAGTAAATGCAGGGCATTGGCATTTCATCTGAAGCACTCTATTGTAGTTTCACTCAAATTGTTTCCTGATGTGTCAATTTAGTCATTTTATCATAACCTCCAAAACAAAAAATCATATATTCATTTACCAACTTTAAATCACAGAAAAAAGGCCCAAGATTGTTGTACTGCATTGTTTTTTAAAAAATAGATCGTTGGACTGCAAAGATAGCAATAAAAACAGTTGCAAAGAGGTTTCTAAACAGGGGTTGGGTTTATAACAGAATACATGTAAGTGCAGTCTATATGTTCAGAAAGGAAACTACAGGGAAGAGCATTCAGCAGTGCAAAGAATACCTTCATCTCTGCTAGTATCTCAGGGGAACTTCTTCCAGATGCAAATATCAAAAACACAAACCCAAACTTCTGCCGATAGCGAGCATTCCACTCATATAGCTCCTACAAAATAAAGTAAAAAAAGTGTGGGCCATTTGATTGTAAAACAAGCATACATGCAAAGAACTATCATCAAATGTAAACAGAAACTTTTTCAACATTTGAACATGGAAGTTAATCCAAAAATCAGACTTCCAGCATTTTCATAAAAGGGTTGTCATGGAGCATTATGTTCTACATTTAAAATAATAACCTTAATTTTGGCTTTACAAAAACATGCTGATCTCAGATGGAAAATGACAAGCTGAATCATCGACTTGCATATACCTGTAAGGTAAAGTCAGTGGCAGTAGCTAAAGCAGTCGACTGCTCTCCCTTGCTCCACCTGTGATGGTAATTGGTTATCGTGACAGAACTTTTGATTGTTGTGCCGTATCGAGACAAATTAAAACGCCTAATTAAATCATATAAGAATTCACTACTTATAAAATAACTCCGTATTCCACACTACCATCGGAGACAACGAAACAAACCATCACCACTATAAAGAACTTTGAATGATAAAACAACTATAGTTTTCTAACTCTATCACACAAACAAGAATCCACTGCTGCACTAATGAACATCGTCCAGCTACTGATTCTTTAACATCCCTAGATGGTAATAACTCGTCACAGAAACATAAAGTTCTAAACAAAGAGATAAAAAGTAACTGAACTGAGCGCTGGTGGGACTTTTGTGGGTCTTCGATGGGCTTTCACCAATCTGAGGATGTGCAGAAAAAGCTTCTAGCCATCCATTTACATCCACCTAATCGAAACATGACTTTCATTCTATCAAAATCAACAGTACTACACTTTCAAACACTATCACATGATAAAAAAACAGATAGGGTGTTAAAGAAAGAGACTTTATTGAACCATATATCACTGGCAGCACCGACGGATTCTAGATAACCAGAAAAGGGCCCGGCAGCCGCCATTTCTTTGGCAAATTTTAAGCTTCCACAGCATGCGAACCACTCTTTCTCACCCAAAACTACTGAAGATTCCATTTTCCCCAAGGTTTCGAGAACCCAGATGGGAATTATTCACTATGTGTTCGAGCGGAGAGATTGAGATTTGACTGAGTTAGACTCCGGTGTGATTCAGTACATTTTGTTATCGGGGGGATTTTATGGGATTTAATGAATATTTTTAAGAGAGAGACAAAACCTTATGCTAATAATTCCTTTGTACTTTTAGCTAGTTAAGTTGTACATTGGCGTGGCAGTAGCTTAAATATTCGTTTTTGTAGCAATTTCATCTTGTTTTGGCCTTCCCATTACTTGCTCACGCAAATCAAAGCAGAGAGGTTCAAGAACTCCATGGCTTCGATCTATTCAACCAACGGAGAAACTGATCAGGTTCTTATAATTAACTTATCTCGCTTGATTTTTTTGAAGCAATATTGATAATTTCCTGGTTATATTGTTATCTGCTTTTGTCTATTTAGCTTGAATTTTCTATTTATATTCGAAGTCTTATGTTGTTTCAGTTTCATTCTTTATTTTTTTATTTTTGAAATATTGCGGCATTATTTTTATTCATGATTTTCTCGGCAGGTTTTGGTGGAAGAGAAGTTTTCTGTGAGAATTTTCACACTGAACAGACCGAAGCAACTCAATGCACTTTCCTTCGAAATGGTATGACATAAGCGGTAATTATATGCTCATTATCTGCTCTGTGTAATTTTTAAGTGTTTCGGAAATTGAAACGATTTTGAAGAATATGCTCTTTCTTTTTTATTCAAATTTTGGAATATCAGATTTTGTATTTCGGGAGTCTTATGTTTCTGATGTTTGTGTTTTCTTCTTATGCTGTTATTTTACATTCAACTAATCAAATTGTAAACTTGTTGGGATTGATCGCGTTCTGTAACTTGAAGAATATATGCACCAGCCAGCATTGTCTTTGTTTGGAATATGTTCAATCTTTTTCAAGTAACGTTTTCTTCTTCTCAATCCAGGTGTCCCGTTTGTTGGAGCTTTTAATCGCTTGCAGGGAAGATTCCACTGTTAAATTATTAATCTTAAAGGTAATTATCGATCAGCTATTCAGATTCTACTCCATTGGTTTCTGCCTATATGGCTATCAGTTTTGAGCCTGGTGAAATCAGAGGTATTTACACATATGGGCTCCATAGGTTTGGGGCTTCGAGCTTCCTATGCTTGTACCAGAAGCGAAGGTTGTGGTACCTCCATTGGTTTTCTGCTTGTCTGCAGGCAGATACTAGCGTTCATTATCTTTTACGATTGGTTCTCTTTCCTGTAAAAATTCACTTCACTTTGATTTTTAGTAAATCTGAAAATTCAGGTCTTTCTCCTATGTCAAATTGAATCTCAGTATGTTCAATCTAGTGGTGCCTTATTTTTTTGTAGGTTTATGCATGACCATTTAAGAAGGGGTAGATATTGTCTTATGTGAGTATCAATTTTGGCTGGTCTTAATTTTGTTAACTTCTACAGACAAGAAATTTGGAAAAAGATTATTTTTTCACCTTGTGACTATGACATACAATAAGACAAATGTTGAACCCTAGAGTGGCAGTAATAAATAGGCCTGAACAAACAACATATTCTTCGAGTTATTTATGTTTCTCCTGTGCTTTTCTGTAATATTTAATAAAAGGGCAAAGGGAGAGCATTTTGTGCGGGAGGTGATGTTGCAGCGGTTGTTCGTGATATCACTCAAGGTACAGACTTTGATCAATTAGTTGTTAGAAACAAGGAACCAAATCCTTGAGTTCAATCAACTATGACCTCAGTTTGCAATCACTTAATTTGAGGTTTTCTAGTACAATGGAGTGCAAGAAAAATCTAATTTTTTTAGCGATTAAACTTGGCTCTGGATATATGTTGAGTCTGCGTTTGAGTTAATCAGAGAATTAATCCACAAGCTTTTATTTCCTGATAGTGTTTATTGATTTCCTTTTATTTTGATTAGCCATTTCTGGTTTGTTGAACTCACCTGTCAGCACTCTACTTAGCAGTACGTTAGGATCCAATTATGTGGTTGTTGACTCTTAATATTTATGTGAGCATCAGGTAATTGGAGGTCTGGTGCCAGTTATTTCAGAAAGGAATTTACTTTGAATTATGTGATGGCGACATACAGTAAACCCCAGGTGCTGACGGTAGAAAAAGATTTCCAGTCTTCTAAAAAAATTTAGTTAAATTATTTGTGGATATTAAGATGCTTGCAACTGTCATTTCAGTAGTCCTTATTGTTTATTTTGCAAATATATTTGAAGGTTTCAATTCTCAATGGTATTGTCATGGGAGGAGGAGCAGGTGCTTCTGTACATGGTAGATTTCGTGTCGCTACAGAGAACTCGGTATTTGTCTATTCTTTCCATGATTTCACGGATTTCATGTTTTATCTTGATAATTTACAACCGCCCATGTTGGCACTTTATGTTTTTGTCTTTTTGACCAAGAAATAGGCTAATTGTTGGTTTAATATTAAAATTTTCTGAAATCTATTTAACCGCTAGTCTTCAGATATAAATAATGAATTTCCTTCAAGGTTCAACCTTCCTGTTATATTCTTTATTACGTAGTAGCATTGTGTATGGCAGATTGCTTTTAGCTTTTATTTTTTCATTTGTCTTTATATTTGTTTACATACACAAATTCAGGCATGTACCCTGATGGAATAGTGTGTTGTATGATAATGTTTTATAGCTATATTCCCTCGTTATCAAATTTATCATTTCTGTTGCTGAATATTATCATTTATGTATTAACCTTCTTGCAGCTTTTTTCCATGCCTGAAACCGCATTGGGACTCTTCCCTGACGTAGGCTCCTCTTACTATTTGTCGAGAATCCCTGGTTTCTTCGGTAAATTCTGTTATGCCCCTTTGCTTTTTCAGATGCCTTGTTTTGAGGTAGATACACCGTATCTTTCATCCACATGTGGAGAATAGTATCAAAGTAGATGTGGCTTACCTTCTACCTACTGTCAGATTTTCTTTGCCTCCCGATTTTGGCATTGAAAGTATCATCATGTGATTGGGTATTCGACACCAACTGCTTTGCTAAATGAGAAGCTACATAACTTGCCTAAAACGGCAGATTTTAGAAATCGAAAAGTTGGATCAAAGAAAATGTGCTTTGTTCCACAAATAAACGAAATATAGAACATGACTGATAACACAACAATTTCTTGTGTGGCAGCACCTGCATTTTTTGAAATTACACTTGCTTAGGACGAAATTACCCTTGTACTATACAGGGCATGGAAGTTGGATTTTTTCAATATTAGTCCATTTTTGGAGAGTTTCAGCTCAACCCTTGTACCCCTATATCAAACTTCCCTCATACCCCAAAATTGATTTAGTTGGTCTCCTAGACTTGAATGAACAACCAACATCTGAATGTGAGTCCATGTAATATTTGTCACATTTGTGTTAAGTATATATGTTAACTGCTATTACCATCACTTGATGACTTCTTGGGGAATTCCCTGACAAAGAGTTTTTAAGGATTCTCATAAATGCCAACTAAAGTAGAGTTGACACTTTTAACAATTTTCTAAAATTTAATAAGCCCCAAGGACTTCTTATCAAATATTGTTAGTTCTATGACGTTCTTTTTGCATGTTAGGTTTGATGTTCATAAGTTGGAGAAACTCGTGAAGTGCTCCGTTTCTACTCCTGGGCAGATATGTTTCATCAATAATGTACATATATTCAAGAACTTGGAAGAATTATTATTGTTTTTGTGTGCATATTTACGTATCTAGTTGTTGTGCATATTTCTGGACGTCAGCTTGAAAAATATCTTTTTTTAATTCTGTTTTTGTGATATTGGTAGTCCTAATGTAATGCTTCTGTTGTTTATTTAACTTGGGAAAACAGAATCTTTGTTTGTTTCATATAATGTAGCGTTCCCTTTTTGCCAGGAGAATATGTTGGTCTGACAGGTGCAAGGTTGGATGGTGCTGAGATGCTCGCTTGTGGTCTAGCAACTCACTTTGTCCCATCAGAGGTATAATCACATCTCCAGCATTTAGTTGCGCTATCATTTATGCTAATTCAACCAATTCCTAGTATGCCTTTCATATGTTGCAGAAAATCATCATTATTTTGATTTATCTTTTACTATTGGACAGAGATTATTATTGTTAGAAGAAGCTCTGTGTAAAGCAGATTCTAGTGATCCAGCTGTCATCTCTTCTACTATCAGTCAATTTTCACATGTACCACAATTGAAAAAGAATAGTGTTTACTACAGGTAATAGTGTTTGAAGTCTTTAGTGCTGGGATATGTTTTTTGGACTGGAGAAGTTAACCCCGCTTCCTAAAGATTCAACTCAAGAATAACATAATCATTTAACAGCGACTTGTTAGTTTGCTATATTGTTATTTATTGATGGTGTGGGACTTGAACAAGTTGTTACCATTATGTGCTTTACCCTCAACTAAAAGTTTCCTTCATGTGTAACACTACCTAGAAGACGCAAGTTTGTGGATGTAATGGAAATTGATGCTTGTACATTTTTTTTCCATTTTTCATTTGTAGTCTGCGACACATCTTTTGGTCGTTGCTTAACTTTACTGTTTCTCTAGTTTATGCTCATGAGTCGTAACATATAAATACTGACTCTGTTGTTTTTATTTTTTGAGTGCTTAAAAGTTATCCCTGCCTATGTAATAATCATTGGATGAAGTTTTCCTCAAGAGTTATTGACTTGATGCTTTATATTACTCTTACTTAACCTTTTCACATTTTTGTTATGGATCTTTGTCTATGATATGCTAAACATCTTAGAAATTTTGCATTTGGCTAAGCAACTCTTCTTCATCTTTTTTTACATCTGCAGGTTGAACATCATCAATAAGTGCTTTTCCCGAAGAACAATTGAGGACATTATAGGTTCCCTTGTAAGTTGACATGGGATATCTGATTTATTTTGTGCCCCTTGCCATGGAAACATTGTTTTTGTTAGTTTCGGACCCTTATTTACTTCCACTTTTCTAGGAGATAGAAAATAATGAGAAGGATGAATGGATCACTTCCACAATTCAGACATTGAGGAAAGCTTCTCCAACAAGCCTTAAAATTTCTCTCAGATCGGTAGGGATCGGTGTGCATGTTGATTATACTATGCCTTAGTCGCACCCCATGTTCAAAATTTAACACTTTTGAACATCTTTCGAACCTTGATCTTAAGTCTTCAAGCAGTTGCCTGATGACTCTTTTTAACAAATGTTTAAAGAAAAATAACAATATATTAGCAAATTTTGGATGCTTCACAAAGCGTCTCTCAGAATAAGTTTGTTTTATGCAGACTTTGATCTTGAAATCTCCATGTTTTTCAGACTGGTTTGATATCTGTTACACGGAAAGCCATCATAAATGGCCTATAGAAATACTTTTTATGCTTCAGAAACTGCTCGTGATTACCTTCATTAATTCACTATAAATCTTTGTAAATTTTCTTCGAAAAGTGATTCAGCTGAGATTATTTGTACCCGCTTGAAGTTACATGGACTTAAGTTTTTGCCTTTTGAATATCTTTTGTTGTTTTTTGGCGAGGCCTGAGGCTTGTCGTTGTAAATTATTTGTGAAGAGCTCAATATTATTGATAGCATACTACCGACTCAGACATAACACTCAAATCCATGAAAGTAGAAGAATTTGACCATGGAAAAAACTTTGGAGGATAGGAGTTACGATATTCAAAGGCCTGATATTTTTACCTGTTTCATTGGCAATTCTCTTCAAGATTAGAGAAGGGCGACTCCAAGGCGTGGGTAAATGCCTTATCCGAGAATTCAGAATGGTTTGTCATGTCGTGCGGGGAGAAATTAGTAAAGACTTTGTCGAGGTACAATAAAAACGAACTCCTGCTTTTCCCCTATGTATGTTGCCTTTTGACAAAAAAGAAAATATTCTCCAAATTCAGGGTTGCAGAGCTATACTACTGGACAAGGATAGAAATCCTAAGGTACATTGTTACTTGCCTATCCTCGTCTTTATATATATAAACACATGACAAATAAAAATGGATGTGAACTTTCTGCTGTTTACTGAGATATTTTTTTCTTCTCTCTCTCGATCTGATTTTGCAGTGGAATCCTGCCAAGATAGAGGACGTGAGCGAGGAAATGGTGGATCGATACTTCTCCAAGCTAGACGAGGATGACTGGGAGGATTTAGAGCTCCCTGTAAGATCAAATTTAACTGCACATGCCATTGCCAAACTTTGAAATGTTAATCGCAATGGTGCCACACCTACCTAAGAAGAAGGCATTGGAACTTTTAGTTCAGATTATGGACAATAAATGGAAAAAGCCATTGCCAATCTTTTGTGGTATCTGCACTTATACAGATAATCATATTGATAGATGAGTGTAGTTTCTTAAAAAAGTTATACCGTCGACAACTAGTCCAATTACATTAATAAAATTTGTGCACAAATGTTGAAGTGAAATTTCTGGAGGATTTTATTATTGGTGTGCGTGTAGTGGCAATTCCGTGGTTCCTTGTTCTCTGAAATAAAAAAATTACATTAAATTTTATTCATTGGTTATCATAAAATCTCTCTTCCTGTCCGATTATTAGTAAAGTTGTCGAAACGGGTTAGGTTCATCGGGTTGGTCATAAAAAAAATAGACTCTTTGTTTGGGTTGCGTGTTAAGGCGGGTCGGTTTGGCCAGCCAGTTTCTTAAAAAATTAAAATTTCTAATTAAACATTAAATTTTTGTTAATTGTTGCATCAAGATTCAAGATACTTACATTTAAAGTATTCATTTTGAGAATTTAAGACTAGTATTTGATGGTTTTTTAATGTTTAATATTTTTACCTTTTTATAATTAAGTTTGTCTTTATATTATTCATATTGTTTGGATGAGTAGTTTTTTACTCAAAATATAAACAGTAGAATTGAAATGTTACAGATTTGTTTGATTGTGACATTTGTGTAATGTTGTTAATATTTTTGTTTGAAATATCAATTGACTTTGTTTTCATATTTTTAATTAAATTTTTTTTTTTTTGGGTATTTTGGCCCGTCTAACCTGCAACGGGCAAGGTTTATTGAGATTTTTCTGTCCGCAAGATTGCTGGTCCGGCCGACAAGGTGTGCTGAGCAGGGTCAACCGGTTTGACAACTCTAAAAATAAATAAACCGACCGTCTCACACAAGTTTTTGCCAAATAAATATTAATACCAAGACATTTAAATGTTTGTATTTTAACTAAATTTGTGGATTCAGCCGACATGCAAACATCTATTCCACCACCAGTTTTTTTATTTTTTTAATATAGTAAAACAGAAATTGGTCTATAGTTTTTGTCGGGACCATGTCAATATTTTTGGCTCAACCATATTATCTATGATATTAAAAATATATATTTTTAGAAGAAATAAAATTCTTTAATTTTTTTATAAAAAAAATACAGATGAACATTAATTTTAATCTGACACTACCCATCCAGCCAAGACCTAGTTGGCTACCTGCGTCGTCCTAGCCATGAACCAAGCCGTATGGACCGTTTTTCTTCGGTATGACCAACACAAATTTAAAAGATTTTCATAGAGAAAATATAATTACTAATGTTTGTAGATTATCTGTAAATATTTTTTATTGCAAGATCTCTCGATCTGGATCAAAGTTTTCAATATTTTTCTCTGTTATTAGTCAACCACTCAAAAAAACATTCACCTAATATATGTAAATAAATGAGGAAGACAATTCAAAAGTGCGAAATCCTGAGGCTACCCTTATGTTACATTATATATATAGAGATCTAAATTAACTAAGACATTCGCGAGTTATCTCGAGCTTGGCTTGGTACAAAGCTTGTTCGAGTTTGTTTGTTAATCTTATTGAGTCGAGATCAAGCTTAAAGATTTTGGCTGTTCACGAACTCGAACTTGGCTCATTTATGTGACTCGTGAACTCGAACCCGGCTCGTTCACTGTTCACAGACGTGTTTGTTTATATGGCTCTCAATTTCTAAATATCATACGAATGTTTTGATTTGTTTACATCCCTAAAAAAATAAATAAAATATGATCCAAGTATTATAATGACGTTGCCGCATTAATATATTTAGAAAAATTAATTAAATAAATGTATATAATCAAAAGAATTCTATATATATATATCGCATGTTCTGATAACATTTATTGTATTTGAACAAAGATTTCTTTATATATATCGCATGTTCTGATAACATTTATTGTATTTGAACAGAGATTTCTTATATATTATATATATACAGTCTGTCTTAATATATATATATATATATATCGAAGATCAAATTATATAAGATGTTCAACGATTTCGGCCGTGCCTGCAAAATACATGCACTGCTTATTCATATTCACTTGACTTTGTCAATATATCTGTGGAGATGGAACATTTTCTGTCACTTTTTACGTAATCCCGACAAAAACCTAAAAAAATATTGACATTTGTGCCAGCATTTTACGCAATATTGGAAACTAAGATGTCTCGTAAATTGAGCTTTGTTTTCCTATATCGTAGATTATTCAAATATATATTATGTCATTAAACATTGTGTCAAATATATATTATGTCAGCAAATCAAAATTTGATAATATTTTGAAATGAATTTTGAGCACGAAGCTTATTTATTTGATTTCATTAAAAGACTTTCCAAGCTCCATCTTTGACTCATTAAATTTTCAAATTTTTAGAAGTTCGTGATTATCATCAATATATAAAGCATTATATTTGATTTGAAGTTTGGCTTGAATTCAAATATTATAAAGTTTTAATGAGAGACAGAATTTATAGACCATTACGCTCATGACTTTTTGCTTATAATCTAGCAAATCTTTTTAAACGGAAATTTTTTTATATTTAATTGGACAAATTTAAGGCCTATATTAATTACATAATACACCACAAGAAAAATTGTGTTTAACGACGGAAATTAAATATGTTGTCATTAATTAACGACGAAAATAAAAAATCTGTCATAAATATAATATAACGACATAATTTATTTTTCTGTCACGAATAACGACGGATTTTTAAAAATTGTCGTTAATTTACCGACAAATAATTTTTTAGTCGTTAATTAACAACAAAAATTTTTAAGTTGTCGTTAATTAAGGTTATAAATTTATATATGTCATTAGTTAAGGACATAAAATTAATTTCCTTCTGCAGATACAAACCCTTCTCCCTTCTTCCCCAAAACGGCCGTAACCCCTTTTCTTCCCCAAACCCATTGCCCTTCTTTCTTCACCAGAAACGGATCGTGCAGTTACCGGAATCGGAGCAACAACCACCGTAGAAGGTAGCTGAGTTCTGGACAACGGTTGTAGAGGCTAGAACGGGTAGAAAGGAGCAGATCGAGCCCTGTTAACGAGCCGTGCGTGAGCTTCCTCTGCTTGTGCTTCTTGGTTCGCATTAGGTGAGCTTGTGCTTGTGACTTAGTATTTTTGCTGTTTTTTGACGCAGTATTTGAAGCCATTTCAATTCTCTTGTTTTTCCAGCTTAGTTTCGATCGAGATTTAAAGTTTTTCGGCAAGTTCCGATAAACTCCGACGAGTTCCGGTAAACTCCGACGAGTAGACATGGAATAAAAATGAGATGATGGTTGAGTAAATTAGTGTCATGACTCATGCAAAAAGTGATGATGTTCATCTTGATTTTGTTGGCTTCCTATTTTGATTTACGTAAACACAAAACAAACAAGTGAGAGAGGATTCTCATGTTCGTATGTAGTTTGTGAGTCCCTGAGCTACTGGAGTGAGTAGGAGATTTCGTGAATATGGGGTTTGGCTTAAACAAGTGGTTCAAAGTTCATGACATAGTAGAGTTTAGCAATTAGCCGAAAACCACAAGTGTGCATATTGTTTTTTTCAAAAATTCTATACTTTAAATTAATAACTCCTTGATTTGCAACTTATGGTGCATCAAACTTTTAATCTGCCTGTTTCATCATGACTGATATATATTTTGAGTGTATTTTTTTGCTGAAATGC
>NC_133319.1:1514904-1564292 GCF_012295235.1 Primulina huaijiensis | reverse complement strand
TTTTGGCAGAGGTAACAAATATAATTCTCGAATTCAAATAATCTCACTTCATGATCACAGTGATTTTGAACTTTTCTTGGTCTTCCTAAAATGTATTGCATGTACTGTTTATGTTGTTTCCTGGTCCAAAAGTTATATGGTAAGACAAATAGACAGGTACAGATATAAAGCATTCTGGACTCGTAGTTAACTAAAATGTAGGATTAAATGAAATACTGGTGAGGGGTAGAAACTTGAATATGGCTTTTGTTTTATGTTTCTCGCGGGAACTTATTTATTTTCTTATCTGTAAGTTTCTAAGTTCAATTTAATTAGTCATTTTGTGGTTTAATGCTACCGGCAGAGCAAAGCAGAATGGACGATTTATACTAACAATATACATTTGTAATTCTTATTTTTAGGAGGGATGATTATATTATAAATGGTTATTTGTTGACTAGTAAATGATGAAATATCTTTGACTACTAAAGAATTGTTGACTTAATATATTCTCTTCTTTTTTTAATATCATTTTATTACTTTACAAATGTATATTTTATGTAAATATTGTTAATAATTATCTTGCAATTGTTTTAGGCATTTTAATTAAACCATGAACGATACAAGATCTTGGATGTACCGTAGGTTGGAAAATGGGTTCATAACTAATGACTTCTTTAATGGTGTTGAAGAATTCGTGAATTTTGCTAAGATGCATCATGAAATCATGTGTGGTGAAACAATGCGTTGTCCTTGTAATCACCGAAGATGTAGAAACAGAGCTCACCATGATGAAGAGGTAGTCAAATTACATCTCTGTAGGTATGGCTTTGTACCAGGCTATTATCGTTGGCACCATCACGGTGAAACCTATATAACTCCAGAAGTTGAACATTGGATTGGTCCGTCATCATCAGCACAAGTCGAACATGTTGATCACATGCATAATATGGTTCACGATATTTATAACTCTATTAACATAGAAGATGAGCCCCAAAGTCCAAATGAGACGGCCAAAAACCTATATGAGATGCTTACGGCATCCGAGACCGAGATTTGGGAAGGTAATCCGAATGGTCATTCACAGTTGTCAGTCGTTGCTAGATTGTTGAACATGAAGGCTAAACATCACATTTCAGAAAGATGTTACGATGATCTGTGTCAGCTTATTTCCGAATTGCTACCCACAGAAAATTGCATGACCAATAGTTTTTATGACACAAAAAAATTAATAAAAGGATTAGGTTTGCCGGTTGAAAAGATTGACTGTTGTAGCAACAACTGTATGATTTACTGGAGAGATGACTTTGATTTACAAGAATGTAGGTTTTGCGGGCATCCACGTTACAAACCTAGTTTACGTCGAACGGTTAAGAAAAAAAAAGTTCCATGGAATAGAATGTATTATTTTCCTCTAACCTCACGTTTGCAAAGGTTGTATGCATCTGTAGAAACAGCGAAGCACATGCGTTGGCATAATGAGCATGTACAAGATGGAGATGCAATGTGTCACCCCTCTGATTCACCTGCATGGAAGCATTTTGACACAACTCATCCAGATTTTGCACTCGAGGTTCGAAATGTCAGACTGGGACTTTCAGCTGATGGTTTTCAACCATTCGGTCAGTCAGGACAACAATATTCATCATGGCCAGTTATATTAACACCTTACAATTTGCCTCCATGGATGTGCATGAAAGATGAATACATGTTCTTGACAGTTATAGCTCCCGGACCTAGTAATCCTAAGAACAAGTTAGATGTGTTCTTGCAACCTCTTATCGCTGAATTGAATGAACTTTGGTCAGTTGGGGCAAAGACATATGATGTTCACGTGAAAACAAATTTTACTATGCGTGCCTCATTGCTATGGACAATTAGTGATTTTCCTGCATATGCAATGTTATCTGGATGGAGTACCGCCGGTAAACTAGCATGTCCTTACTGTATGGAAAACTCTGATGCTTTCACATTGCCGAATGGTGGTAAAACGTCATGGTTCGATAACCATCGTAAGTTTTTACCAATGGATCATAATTTTAGACGAAATATTAAATGGTTCAAGAAATATCACCAAGTGAAAAAGCCTCCTCCACATATAAAATCCGGGGGCGAAATTATTGAAGAACTTGAAAGTTACGGGTTTCGTAGTGTGATCGAACCAGAGGCTATTGAAGTGAACTCAGAAATTGTAAGACGATGTAAATGCGGTTGGAGAAAACGCAGTATCTTTTGGGAGTTGCCGTACTGGAGAACAAATCTGATTAGACACAATCTAGATGTTATGCACATTGAGAAAAATGTTTTTGAGAACATATTTAATACCATTCTTAATGTTCCCGGCCGAACAAAAGATAATGCAAAATCGAGAGAAGATCTAAAAGAATTTTGTAACAGGCCAGAATTACATCGAGATGACATATCTAACACATATCCTAAAGCTTGCTATACATTGGATAAGCATAGCAAAGTAGTATTGTGTAACTGGTTGAGAAATTTAAAGTTCTCGGATGGATATGCATCTAAGATGTCAAGATGTGTTGATATGGCTAAATTGAAGATGTTTGGAATGAAAAGTCACGATTGTCATGTGTTCATGCAAAGATTAATCCCAATTGCTTTCAAGGAATTACTTCCAAATAATGTGTGGCAAGCTCTAACAGAGTTAAGTTTTTTCTTCAAAGATATTACAGCAAGAAGCATAAGATGTTCTGACATGGTTCGTATAGAGAATGATATTCCTGTGATACTCTACAAACTAGAAAGAATATTCCCTCCAAGTTTTTTTGATTGTATGGAGCATCTTCCTGTGCATTTACCTTATGAAGCTAGAATTGCTGGCCCTGTTCAATATCGATGGATGTATCCTTTTGAGCGATTTCTGCGAAGATTTAAAAACAATATTCGTAACAAAGCAAGAGTTGAAGGATCAATTTCTAATGCATATTTAGTTGAAGAGGCATCATATTTTTGTACTCATTACTTTAGAGCAAGTGTGAAGACCCATATGAGGAAACAATCACGTAATGATGAAGGGGATAATCCACAAACTGGAGACGTTTCCAATGTTTCTATATTTAATTTCAATGGTCGACCAATGGGTGCTTCTAGGTTCAGACGATTGGATGACACAGAGTACCATGCAGCACGGACATACATACTGCTCAATTGTGAAGAGGTGAAACCATATGTCAGGTGAAAATTAAGTTCATTGATATTTTGTTGTTGAGGTTTATAACCCTTACATATGTTGATGAATGTTTGATTAATTGCAGCATTTTTGAGTCTGGGTTACGGTTGAATAATCAATCCATTAACTCACGTGAGATGGATTTAAGGCTACAAACGGAATTTGCCTCATGGTTTGAACAATACGTAATACATATATCTTTCTTCATTTCAACTGTAAAATATTAAATGTTCCATTTGAAAATATTTTTTGGCTTCTAACTTTTTTACATGCATAGGTACAACAACCGGGAGCAAATCTACCAGACAAATGTCTAGAAAATATTGCATTCGGTCCATTACGTAAAATTAAATCATATAGTGGATATTTTGTCAGTGGTTTCAGATTCCATACTGTACGTCACGGTGCAACAAGATCTACTAGTAATTTTGGAGTTACTGTAAAAGGTTCTGGCAACACAAACAATGATCAGTCGAGACAAAAATTTTACTTCATATTTTTTTAGAGATCGGTTCTAGCAGATGATAGTAGTCGAATGCAGAGCTCGAATTTACTCTAGGCCTGAAATCACGAAAGGGACAGTTAGAAGAGGGCCTGGAGGGTGTCTCGGCGTAGTCTCTCCGACGCTCAAGTCAGAGACCGAGAATATAATGAGAGAACGGCTAAGGGTGCCTCTGAAAGTCAATATAGTGAATGAATAGTTAGACTCTCAAACTTGATATTTATAGGAGAATAACTGGGTTCCATCATGGGCCTTCAACCTTGGCTAGTGATAGGCCGAGAGTTCAAAATCCGATTTGGACCTGATCTTGATGACCCATTCGTGGGTATCAATACTTATATTAATTTGTAAAATATAAAATATATATCAATATAAATATTTTTTACTTATTGATTTAATTTACGAAAGACGATAAATAAGTCGGTGCTAAATTTTTTGCAAGTAAACTTCAATTATTCAAGTCAATTCAATATTCTTATTTGTTGGGATCGAAATATAGTTTATAGCGGGTGAATAAACTCTTCATAAAAAATTTCTAAACTTTGAAATGTTCTTTGCAGTTTTTAGCTTGCTAAGAGATATTATTGAACAACTAGCTTAGCCGAACCACTGAAAATTGAATAAGTGAAGAAAAATCCAGTTTGACTATTGATAAGTATATATAGTTCAAATGACAGTTAACAAAAAACAGCCAGATATAAACAGATAGTAAAAAAGACTTTAATTTATACAGTTCTTTAATTTATATAACTCACTTCAGCTATGACTTATCATGCACTTAGTTGAAACTCTTGATATTCATTTCAACAAATTCTACATATTTGAAAATCATCGATGTACCAGAAAACAAAATAAACCAAACAACAGTAAGCTTGAACGAGTTGGTTGGCGTAACACAAAGTGATCATTAAAGATTTGATATATTCTAATATGAGTGTGTTAATTGAGCAACTTGAAATATGATCTTTTAAGTGTGCTCATAAATCTTGAATGAATGTAAAATTGAAAGATGTAAATTTGTAATCGTGATTCAACTAAAAAACTTGTTCTTCACTTTTATTATTTTAAAGTGTGCCTAATTTACTTATATTTAGTTGATGCGGTCTAAGATATTGTTAAACTTTTTGATATTTTTAGATTATACGAGATAAATTTATTTTGACATATACGAAAACTTAAAAAAACAATCAATTTATAATCTATCAATAAAATTTTATAATTTCAGCACATTTTTCTAGAAAATTAATAAATGTGGCACATTTTACAATATTTTCAACTCATAACACCCAACTAATCACATGAGACATGTGAGTAGCGAAATATGTATTTCCACGTACAACGAATATTACAGCCACATGCATGTTCATCAATTTATGTAAAACCTAGACAAATAAATGATTATAGAACTCAAAAATTAAAATTTTATACACCTCGATTGATGCTAACAATTGATCATGGCATCGTCAAAAATTATATTATTATGAGGAAATTTTTTCCGAGATCATCTCGTGATTTTATATATGTGAGACATCGTGAGATGAGTTTATCTCATTCATATTTGGCAAAAACTTGTGTGAGACGATCTTACAGGTCGTATTTTATGAGATAAATATCTTATTTAGGTAATCCATGAAAAAATATTACTTTTTATGCTAAGAGTATTATTTTTTATTGTGAATATCGATAAGGTTGACCAGTCTTACAGATAAAGATTCGTGAGACCGTCTCACAAGAGACTTACTCTTCATATTTATAATAAAAAATAATATTTTTGAGATCGTGTTGAATTGGAGACTCGTTTCACAAAATTGACCGTTAAACAGTCTCAAAAGAGTTTTTTTTTTCTATTACTAATATATGTGCTAGCGCGATAATTAATGTAACTCGAGGCAAGAAGTTATGAAACTCATTCAATAAATTAAATTCACATTTATAACAGATACAAAATACACCATATTTCCAATTTGATTCAAAAAATAAAAATTCATAAGTATAATAATGAGTAATAAATGTAATACGTACTTTTTTTTTTCCCCAAATTTAATTTTGTTCCCTCATGAATCATTAATCCCCAAGAAACCCAAGTAATTCTTCAACTCGCCCGGCAAGCAAGGATACCGCCACCACGTCCGGCCGTGCAGCTTCAAGATTTTCACCACTTTCTCCCTGGTGGTCGACTGCCCGCCGCCGATTTGCAACAGCGCCACCAGTTTCTTCACCGCCCCATAAACTAGCATCTCCTCCAAAACCCTTTCCTTGGTGTGGACACTCGAAATCAACCACAAAATCTTCACTCCGATTTTAGTCGCGCAATTCGATACATTCAACATTTTCTTGGAAACAGCAGCGATCCCCATTCCGTGTTCTGTAAATGACAATCTCCCCTCCGCACATTCACACATTAGCTTTATCAGTTGCATGATTTTCTCACATTTGGATCGGTTTGAGTCGGGGAGAAGCTCAATCAGTGTACATACTGCTCCAGCTTCAATGGCCTTTAACCTGGATTTCTTCGACGCTTCCAAAACTTGGACCAGCACTTGAAGCGCACAAGGACTTGCTTTTGTACAGTTCTCGTCGGACAAAATTTCCAACAATGACTTGAAAAAATCAATTCCCTGATCCTGTACTACGTAATTCCATTGATAATCAGCTCTTCCAAGCTTTTGAAACGTCGTAATTACGCAGAATCTTGCTTCCTCGCTGCCCCTCTGAAGCATGATGGCCATAGATTTCATGCAGTCGGGTGTCGTCAAAAGCTGCGGAATTATTTCATCTTCTTCTGAGAATGGAACCTGACGAAGAACGCAAAAAGCCTCCTCGCAAGATCTAAACGATGCGAAATCCGAATTTTCGACTAAAATCTGTACAATTATCTTCACAAGAACCTCAACTCCTCCGGACCTCTTGAAATCTTCCTTTACCTGATCATCTCCCACTTCAATAACAGACCTCAGTTTTCTTAAATAACTCACCTTAAATGGTGCCGTTTCAATCGCGCCAAGAATAGCCACCAGTTCTTCATACTTATCGGAATTCGACGAAACAGAAGAAGGGTTTTGATCAGTTCTTGAATCGCACCATGAAATGATCAATCTTTTGAGGGTATGATTTGGGGTGACATCAAAACTTTCAATGATTTGCATTGTGGCAGGACATGTCTTCTTTTTATAAGTATCGAACCATTTTTCGATGTTTTTTCGCTCGTACGTCACTCCGGTGGAGATAGTTACAGGATCTTTCATGAGCTCCATGGAAATAGGACACCGAAAATGTTGAGGAAAATCCATATTTTTCTCCATTTCCAATCTAGATTGGAGCTGAAAAGAGAAGTTTTCAAAGCTATTTATTCAAGCATGGAAATATGTAAAATCCAAGAGAGTTATGCAAGACAGGCGTTGAAGTCTCTAAAAAAGGAACAGATCAAAGTCAAAACTTATACAAGTTGTGTAAAAATGGAAGGCAAAGGAAGCCATTGTATCAGTGTGATAATTTTGAATGTTCTTGGTCTAAATTGTCGCAAACCCCCAAGGTTCATATAATTTCAGTTCCACCCCATTATTTGCTCTCTTTCTTACTTTCTGGCCACAAAACCAATTACTTTGAGTCTGTTCTTATTAACTTCAATAACTTGAGTTGCTGACCAGCATCAAATTAAAAGATTGCATTTGCGTTCAAATTATCAAAACTTTAGGGACCATTTTGTGAATTTATATAACTATAACCATACTCGACGTCTTGTTGGATGGGTTTGACTTTAACTAATAAATTTAAAATAGTTTATAATGAATAATACTAATTAGATCCAAAATTTAAGCATGCTTGATTAAAAAAATAGATTGCGTCTATGTTATATTTGGAATAACACCTCTTATGTTTTAATACAATATATATGTTCGATTAACCATCATTTGACGAGTCTCATATACTTTTATTTTGAATTCATATCATCGATAAAACATGTCGTATTAATACATAAAGAAATATTCTTTCAAATGTCGCGTAGATGTAACGTCGGAACCCAATAAAATATAAGTACACGGTATCAAATTAATTATCATCTCATTCAATCCGATCTTTCATTTAGTACAATTTCGGCGTTTTTTTTTCTTAGAAAATCAATCCAACGCAATCTCATCAAATACGTTACGCATTTATCTAATTCCTTCTTACCCTTTATCGGTTGATAATAATTGTACATGCTGTTGAGCTGCCTTCCTTGAAACTCTAAAGTAAACTCTAATAAATGAATTTTCTTTTTAAAAACTCTTAAATGAATGGATTTTAGTCAACATTTTGTAATTTCTCACAAGTGGAATTTATTTTGAGTCGCATGATATAATGAGAACGTACGTATTATATCTAAATGATCATTATCGGTTCAAACATAAGAGATTAGGGGTGTTAAAATCAGACACGACCCACCAACCCGACGTAATTCAACCCAAAAAAAAAAATCAGGTTTGAATTTGAGGTTTTTGGGTTTGAGTCAGATCGGATTGGACCCAATAGCTAACCCGAAAAAAAATGATTGNATGCTAAGAGTATTATTTTTTATTGTGAATATCGATAAGGTTGACCAGTCTTACAGATAAAGATTCGTGAGACCGTCTCACAAGAGACTTACTCTTCATATTTATAATAAAAAATAATATTTTTGAGATCGTGTTGAATTGGAGACTCGTTTCACAAAATTGACCGTTAAACAGTCTCAAAAGAGTTTTTTTTTTCTATTACTAATATATGTGCTAGCGCGATAATTAATGTAACTCGAGGCAAGAAGTTATGAAACTCATTCAATAAATTAAATTCACATTTATAACAGATACAAAATACACCATATTTCCAATTTGATTCAAAAAATAAAAATTCATAAGTATAATAATGAGTAATAAATGTAATACGTACTTTTTTTTTTCCCCAAATTTAATTTTGTTCCCTCATGAATCATTAATCCCCAAGAAACCCAAGTAATTCTTCAACTCGCCCGGCAAGCAAGGATACCGCCACCACGTCCGGCCGTGCAGCTTCAAGATTTTCACCACTTTCTCCCTGGTGGTCGACTGCCCGCCGCCGATTTGCAACAGCGCCACCAGTTTCTTCACCGCCCCATAAACTAGCATCTCCTCCAAAACCCTTTCCTTGGTGTGGACACTCGAAATCAACCACAAAATCTTCACTCCGATTTTAGTCGCGCAATTCGATACATTCAACATTTTCTTGGAAACAGCAGCGATCCCCATTCCGTGTTCTGTAAATGACAATCTCCCCTCCGCACATTCACACATTAGCTTTATCAGTTGCATGATTTTCTCACATTTGGATCGGTTTGAGTCGGGGAGAAGCTCAATCAGTGTACATACTGCTCCAGCTTCAATGGCCTTTAACCTGGATTTCTTCGACGCTTCCAAAACTTGGACCAGCACTTGAAGCGCACAAGGACTTGCTTTTGTACAGTTCTCGTCGGACAAAATTTCCAACAATGACTTGAAAAAATCAATTCCCTGATCCTGTACTACGTAATTCCATTGATAATCAGCTCTTCCAAGCTTTTGAAACGTCGTAATTACGCAGAATCTTGCTTCCTCGCTGCCCCTCTGAAGCATGATGGCCATAGATTTCATGCAGTCGGGTGTCGTCAAAAGCTGCGGAATTATTTCATCTTCTTCTGAGAATGGAACCTGACGAAGAACGCAAAAAGCCTCCTCGCAAGATCTAAACGATGCGAAATCCGAATTTTCGACTAAAATCTGTACAATTATCTTCACAAGAACCTCAACTCCTCCGGACCTCTTGAAATCTTCCTTTACCTGATCATCTCCCACTTCAATAACAGACCTCAGTTTTCTTAAATAACTCACCTTAAATGGTGCCGTTTCAATCGCGCCAAGAATAGCCACCAGTTCTTCATACTTATCGGAATTCGACGAAACAGAAGAAGGGTTTTGATCAGTTCTTGAATCGCACCATGAAATGATCAATCTTTTGAGGGTATGATTTGGGGTGACATCAAAACTTTCAATGATTTGCATTGTGGCAGGACATGTCTTCTTTTTATAAGTATCGAACCATTTTTCGATGTTTTTTCGCTCGTACGTCACTCCGGTGGAGATAGTTACAGGATCTTTCATGAGCTCCATGGAAATAGGACACCGAAAATGTTGAGGAAAATCCATATTTTTCTCCATTTCCAATCTAGATTGGAGCTGAAAAGAGAAGTTTTCAAAGCTATTTATTCAAGCATGGAAATATGTAAAATCCAAGAGAGTTATGCAAGACAGGCGTTGAAGTCTCTAAAAAAGGAACAGATCAAAGTCAAAACTTATACAAGTTGTGTAAAAATGGAAGGCAAAGGAAGCCATTGTATCAGTGTGATAATTTTGAATGTTCTTGGTCTAAATTGTCGCAAACCCCCAAGGTTCATATAATTTCAGTTCCACCCCATTATTTGCTCTCTTTCTTACTTTCTGGCCACAAAACCAATTACTTTGAGTCTGTTCTTATTAACTTCAATAACTTGAGTTGCTGACCAGCATCAAATTAAAAGATTGCATTTGCGTTCAAATTATCAAAACTTTAGGGACCATTTTGTGAATTTATATAACTATAACCATACTCGACGTCTTGTTGGATGGGTTTGACTTTAACTAATAAATTTAAAATAGTTTATAATGAATAATACTAATTAGATCCAAAATTTAAGCATGCTTGATTAAAAAAATAGATTGCGTCTATGTTATATTTGGAATAACACCTCTTATGTTTTAATACAATATATATGTTCGATTAACCATCATTTGACGAGTCTCATATACTTTTATTTTGAATTCATATCATCGATAAAACATGTCGTATTAATACATAAAGAAATATTCTTTCAAATGTCGCGTAGATGTAACGTCGGAACCCAATAAAATATAAGTACACGGTATCAAATTAATTATCATCTCATTCAATCCGATCTTTCATTTAGTACAATTTCGGCGTTTTTTTTTCTTAGAAAATCAATCCAACGCAATCTCATCAAATACGTTACGCATTTATCTAATTCCTTCTTACCCTTTATCGGTTGATAATAATTGTACATGCTGTTGAGCTGCCTTCCTTGAAACTCTAAAGTAAACTCTAATAAATGAATTTTCTTTTTAAAAACTCTTAAATGAATGGATTTTAGTCAACATTTTGTAATTTCTCACAAGTGGAATTTATTTTGAGTCGCATGATATAATGAGAACGTACGTATTATATCTAAATGATCATTATCGGTTCAAACATAAGAGATTAGGGGTGTTAAAATCAGACACGACCCACCAACCCGACGTAATTCAACCCAAAAAAAAAAATCAGGTTTGAATTTGAGGTTTTTGGGTTTGAGTCAGATCGGATTGGACCCAATAGCTAACCCGAAAAAAAATGATTGGGGTTGACCCGAAAATTTTAATTTTTTTAAAAAAAATATAATTAATAAATATTACCTACATTTTTATATATTCTATGTCTGAAAAAATATCTGTTTTGTATTTATATCATGAATTTTCATAATTTATATTTTTTTTGAAAATTTTTTATTTTTTAAACAATTGTTTATTTGATTTAATAAATATATTTTATTTTTCTACGATTAGACTTTCAAATTTAAATCATTTATATGAGGGAGATTGTGCTATTATGTGTTTAAATTAAAATATTATTTTTTTGAATTTTATTTAATTTTTTTAAAAAAAATCAAAATCGGGTTGATCGGTTTAATTCGGATTCGGGTTCGCGTTAAGAGTTTTCGAGTTCGGGTTGGGTTCAGGTTGAGCAATTTTTTAATAGTACTATTGTCCAACCCGATCCAATCCGTCCAACCTATCCGAATTGACACCTCTATATGAGATCAACATTTGACCGCACCTAAAAAATTAAGATTGAAATTAAATAAAAATATTTCTTCTATTTTCATTGCTAGTTAAATACGATTTGAATCTCCCTCGGGATTTTAAAAGATATTTTGTGATATATAATTGACAAATTAAAGTACCAACTTGCTTTAATAAATCTACTAATGCAATAGAGTTGAAAAACTACTGAATAAGATGCATAATTTATATTAATTAGATTAAATTACTTCGAAAATACGCGGAGGATGGCAATCAGAGGCCCCTCCAATTGATAATTTAATTTTTTTAATAGTATTGTTTTGGTGTCTAAGTATTTAAATATTTGTTGTAAATTATACGTATTAGATGGAAATTTCAAGACCTCTCATCTTGTCACAATCCAATTCGATCTTTAACTAGTAATGTCATTAATTATATTTTAAAATCTTATCTGTTATTTTTATAGAAAAATAATTTAATGTTGATTAACTATTATTAATTTCAGATCAAAATATAAATGAATAATTTTTTTATCAGAGATGTTTTGGTCAAACAATCAACTTCAATATCATTTCTTGTAAATATATATATCTTTACTTGTGTGAAGATATATATATATATTCAACATGTATATTTATGTGACTATCGATGACGTGACATACACCTATTGGATGTGATGAATAGTATTTTTCATTGGAAGTGCTGAAGTGACATTGTACACGTCGGTGCCACATCAGCGTCATATCAGAAAAATAACTAAAAAAATATAACAGAATTAAATTTGACAACATAAAAAATCAAAATAACAAAAAGTTAATATTTAAAGACAGGAAATGGAATTTAAAAAAGAATGTAGTTCAAACTACGAACAGAAAACAAAGGAAAATATGGCAGAATTTTCAAGTTTGAGTGTTGGAGATCACTCTTCTAATTCTTCCTCTGCAGTTGTCCTTGGGCCTGGTGTGCGGTATGTACATCAATGGACTACTATGATCATCTTGCTCAAGCCTGTGGATTAGAATTCGGGTATGGAATTCAAATATTTAAATTTCAATATTAAGTTATTTTTTTTTATCAAAACAAAGTATTTCATATATTCTATTATAGAAACTATTTACTTCAAATCTATTAATCTAATCTATTCTTCAAATTTAATATTTGTCGTGGGTTTGGAAGAATTTAAGTTCATGAATTTCGAATTCCTAAGTTTAGATATATTTTGATGTACCTAACATTGATTCAAACTTTTCATTTTCCATATCGAATCCTTCAATGCAAGCGCAATCTAAAGAAATTTTAAAAGAATTCAGGAATCTTGGATAAATTTTGGATGGTTTAACCATTGTAACTCACTCGTAGTTGAGGAGAAAATGGTGAAGAAAGACAGCGATTTCAATCTTGGCAAGTTCATTTCCGGGGCACAGCCTGCTTCCAGCGCCGAAAGGAAGGAAACTTCCAGCTTTTGGCGTGAGTCCCTGCATGTAACACAAATATCATCATCACAATACGGTACACACACATATATATACATACATACATATATATATATATACAGTTTCTTGACATTATTGTTAGGACAACAACTCACATCCCATCTCGATGGATCGAACTTTTTTGGTTCAGCGTATGTTTCGGGGTCAAAATGAACACTTCTAAACCAGACCAGCACTTTCCATCCCTTAGGAATAGTGTAACCTGAAAATGCATGCGTGTAAAAGGAAATGGTAGTTTAGCGTTGTAATTTCAAACTTCACACACAAACATACATTTTTTCAAGAAAATTTATCCAACTTACCACAAACATGAACATCTTTCACTGCCTCTCTGAAGACAACCAACGAGAACGTAATCAGACGAAGCGTTTCATCGATTACCTATCAAAACAAATTCAAGAGAGTTAAGATATATAAAAATGCAAAAATAAAAATGGGACACAAGTAAAATAAAAAACAGTCATATAAATGAGCCCCCACAAAACTGGTCCCCCAATTCCTCTGTCTATGAACTAATGAATTTTTTTCCGCTGATTCTGTCGCACCACTGCAAGCTCTTTAGCTCAAACAGAACTGAATTGAATCACTATAGAACCGCAAATGTTCCATGTCAAATATTGTTTTCGAAGAGCATGTAAAACAGGCAACACACCTTATCGAGATACTCCATTTTTCTGATTTCTTTAAGTGTCAAACCTTTTTGATCCGGTGGCCTGTTTCTCACAATTTCCTCTTGCTCTGCCTGTTATATCATGCATATGATGTATTCGGGAATTGCATTGTCAATTATATTGTTTTATTATTACAAACCAGTTGTCACAAATACTTTACCTCATAGGATGTGAATCAATTAACAATTGTTCCATGTCTTAATTAACCGGCACATGGTAATCAAATGCAATATGAGGATCAACATGTGACAAACCTTAGCTTTGTAAAGTATATCAGGATTTTTCTGAAGAAAAAAGGCAGCCCACATTGTTGTGTGCGCTGAGGATTCATGACCAGCATTCAGATACATAATCAGGACATCGATGATTTCTTCGTCTGTCAATCGTCTACTGAACTCATCTTTGGCATCCAACAGACCATCCAGCATGTCTCTCTTGGATGTCCATGCATTCGCCCTCCTCTGCTCCCTCCGCTTGGTTACTACTGATTGAAGAATCGCCACAAGTTTTTTACGCGCCTGAAATGAAAATAACCAGGAAATGCAGATATTTATTTGATAATGATCGGTGAATAGTTGAAGAAAACTTGTATGATCGGCTCACATCCACCATCTTTCATTATTTGCTCTATAATGAAATGACCAAGAATTACCTTGAGCCCCTTATGATAAGCAAATCCAGGTATATTAATAGCCATGGCTCTAACCCCATAATTTAAGGCCGTGTATTCCCTCTCCATAATCTCCCTAACATCCTCCCCTTCCGAACTCAAGAAAATGTGCATGATTACTTTGAATGTCAGCCTTCTAAGCTCTGTTAAAAACTCTATCTGCCCCATTCCTTCCCACTTTTCCAACGCATTTACCACATTTTCTTCGATGTATTTGATGTATGTGGACAACGACTCGGGCCCGTTTATGGGCGCTGCCGTTAGCTTCCGCAGCCACCTGTGCTCCTCATGAGATAAACCCACGAACGACTTCCTCCCAACGAGATTCACCGTGGCCGAAGGCCAGCCGGGTTTGAAACATTCGTCGTCTGTTAAAACTTTCCGACATGCCTCGGCGGTGGTCACTACGATGCTAGGATTTCCAAACATGTGCACCTTGTACAGTCCAGTGTGTCCATATCTTCAAAAACCAAGGACTACAGTTACCACAAATGCATGCAAAATCGAGAATAAAGCATATAAAAACACACATAAAATTTAAAGTATTTAAAGACAGGTGCCAGATATAAGCTGCTACAGTATCCATCAGATTAAAAATACAAATGCGGACATTTTTTTTTATCACCTTCGAACAAAGTTGGACATGAAAGATTCAGGATTATCGGTCTTGAAAGCTCTTAGAAAAGACAACATATTCCCAATGAATGGCCAACCAAAATCACCTGGCGGCAGTTCTCGTCTTTTCCCACCTAATTTCCTTTCGTAAAACCAACAATTCATACTTAAAACCACCCATTTCAATGTCAACCACCCACACAAAATCCCCCAAAACACCCTCAAATCCCACACCACCATAAGAATTTGAGAGTACATTGTCAGCAACATTTGAATCTTTTTCTTGAACAAATATTAATTATGAGTCTAAAGTTTAAACAACACGAGAAATCAATAGAAAGAGTGGATATGGAGGAGACACGGGAAAACTCAAGAAGTCATCCTATATAGAGACGACAGCGGAGACGCTGATATGGAAAACCAAAGAAAGGAAGCATAAATATATATATAATAGATATGAATTTGGATAGAGAAGGATATTTTATAAGTTTAAAATTGAACGAATAAATCGCATTACAGATTGAAACAATCTTGTGTAATATTCGCTATTGGAATTGGAATACCATTTTATAAAGGAATTATGTAATTATAATAATTGTACAAGAAATTTCATTCGAATTAACCATATTCTTACACAACAATCTTGTGTAGTATTCGCTATTGGAATTGGACTGACATTTTATAAAGGAATTATGTAACTATAATAATGATACAAGAAATTTCATTTGAATTAACCATGATATTACACTATTTCTTCATTTCAAGATGAATCATATTGCGAAGTGAAATAATCCAATTTATAATTATTATTAGAAAAAAAATTCAAGAAATATTACATGCTGAGAAATATAAAAAGGAAAAGATCCAAGAATTAATGTATTGGTGTATTAGGTGTGAGATTTTTTTTTTATTTTTTTTTTCCAAAAGATATGAAGTGCGAGATTTTGTGGAGAACTAAAAAGGGAATTGGTTGGAAATGACATTAAATTGTCGTTATCTTAATTTAGAACTGGTTTTGTCTTCTTGCTTAGAAAGCATGGATTCTTTTGCGAGAAACAGACAAAAGTATCTTTGACTGAAGTGAATTATTTGTACATTTTTATTTAACTACAAGATATACACGAACGTGTAAAACATACAAGAATGATATGAAGAAAATAATTCTCACATTAGTCACAATATCTTTTATTTTTTAAGAATCAATTTTAATCTACGATTCATCCATAAAGTCATAATTTAATTTTGCCTGAGTTCTTGAATAATAATATAAGGCAAAAACATGTGTGAGACGGTCTCACGGGTCGTATTTTGTGAGACTGATTTCTTATTTGGATCATTAATGAAAAATATTAGTTTTTATGCGAAGAGTATTATTTTTTATTGTGCATATCGGTAGGGTTGACCCGTCTCACAGATAAAGATTCGTGAGACCGTCTCACAAGAGACCTACTCTAATATAATTGAGTTGTTTCAGGTTTGATATACATATAAGTATATATGTTGCAATATTCTGTCTAAATATAGAAATATTTATTAATGTGATCCACAATCAGAACTGTATTCTTACTGTCACTTTGACACCTATTTTAATATTTCAACCTTAAAATTGTAAAAATAATATAGTTAGACTATGAATATTCAAAATAATAAAATAAAAAACAAATATTTTTTTACAAGAACCATAATTTATAAATTTCTCATGATATATTTTGAAATTATAAAGTTCTATACATAAATAATGTCTTAAAAAAATAGTTACAAGTTCTACAAATATTCATCGATGAAAATTTGACATGACATAAAACATGAAGATAATTATTATATTTTTAAAAACTTTTATTTTTTGAGAGAAAAATATTTAAAAAACATAAGAAAATTTTAAAAATCATATTAATCATTTTAAGTAACTGTAGATGTAAAATAATTTGTTTTACATAAAAACAATTTGAATCCATTCTTATTTTTCTTTTTCTATCCATTTGATGTATATAAGAGTAATTATTGGACATAAAATTAATTTAAACTCATTTTGAATCTTTTGAAGTGTTTTCTTATGGTACCAAACAATTATTTGTGTTTATCATGCATAGGGTTTTACGATTTGGCAAATTGACACTCACGTAAGTGCAATTCTCATTATGTTCACCATTAGCTTAGTATAGGGCTTTCCATGGTAAATCACAATTATAAGACATAAAAAGTTTGTTTTGGGTAACAAATATAACTTTTGACCTGAAGATTAAGAAAATTCGAACTAAAAGATAAATCTTTCGCTGTCATTCAGTTTTGTTGGGTTAAGTGTGCATGAGTGAGGGTAGTACTGAGATGAGTAAACTCCTGATCAGAAGTTCTCTTGAGTTTAGCTGCTGACATTGTGTAGCTTATTTTAAATTCCATTAAAGATATAGTTTTTTTTTAAAAAAATACTATAAATTTCATTCCAAAAATAAAAATTCATTTTTCTTCAATTATTATAAAATTCATTAATTCATGAAAATGAACAAAAAATACATGTATTTATTAATATTTATTTTACGAAGATAAGAACATATATGTAAAATCACACAATTTTTTTAGAGTTTTCAAATTTATTAGTCGTGTATTATTTACGTTATAAATAGATGTTAATTTACTCAAGTTAAAAATAAAAATTAGCACAAAAACTCCTATAAAGCTTTCGTGAAACATGTTTCCTATCCGACCCTAATCATGAAAAATTATTGTTTTTAAATTCAAAAATTGACCGGGTTGGCCCATTTGAAGAATGAGTAGGTCTTTCATAAGACGGTCTCATGGATCTTTATTCGTGATACGGATCAATATTGTCCATGTTTATAATAAAAATTAATATATTTGACATAAAAAGTAATATTTTTTTGTAGGTGACCCATATAGAATATCTGTTTCACAAAATTAACCCGTGAGACCGTCTGATAGGAGTTTTTGTGTCGAAGAATATATCCATGAGACCGGCTAACAGAAGACCTATTCAAAAATTAGAGAACTATAAAATTTTGAACAACGGTGTATGTATACTTTATTTTCATTCGATTTATTTTAAATTCATTAATTAATGTAAAAAAATCAAATAAAGGGAAATAAAAAA
Source organism: Primulina huaijiensis (assembly GCF_012295235.1). Classification (NCBI taxonomy): domain Eukaryota; kingdom Viridiplantae; phylum Streptophyta; class Magnoliopsida; order Lamiales; family Gesneriaceae; genus Primulina; species Primulina huaijiensis. The sequence goes on along the minus strand of NC_133319.1, from coordinate 1,546,204 downwards.
ATAAAGATATAATTCATAAATAAATTAAAAAAAAGTGAAGTCAAACAAAAAAAATTATTTTTAAAATAAAGATATAATTCATTTTTTTGAAAATAGATTGAAAATTTTATAATTCTTTTATTCATTTTAAATTATATTAAAGATATAGTTTTTAAAACAAATAGAGTATAAATTCCATTTCAAAAAATTGTGGCTAAATTTCTTTTTTTCTTTTCTAATTTATTTTAAAATTAATTAATAGTTGGGAAAGACCAAACAATAAAACATGTATTTATTATTATTATTATTATTATTATTATTATCATTTTAAATTTCATTAAAGATATAATTTGTTTTAAAAAAAATAAAGTGTAAATTTCATCTCAAAAAATGAAATCTTAATTTAAATATCATTTTAAATACTGGTGGCTAAATTTTATTTTTCTTCAATTTCATTCCAAAAACTCCTATGAGGTTGTTTCGCGAGTCAATTTTGTGAAACATGTCTCCTATCCGACTTGAATCATTAAAAACATTTTTTTCCACTCCGAAAATGACTGGGACAGCCCTCTCAGGGCTATAATCATAAAATTATCTCACAAAAGACCTACTAAAAAATTGGATAACTATAAAATTTTGAACAATAGTGTAAAATTCATTTTTATTCGATTTATTTAAAATTCATTAATTAATGGAAAAATAGAAATAAAAAAAAGTAAATTTCATTATTCTTTTATTTAATTTAAATTTCATTAAAGATATATATATTTTTAAAAATAGAGTGTAAATTTCATTCCAAAAATGGTGACTAAATTTCATTTTTTTTCAATTTATTTTATAATTAATTAATAGCTGATAACTAACAAACAAAAAAATGTATTTATCATTATTATTATTTTAAATTTCATTAAAGATAGTATTTTTTTAAGATATATATATTTTTAAAAATAGATTGTAAATTTCATTCCAAAAATGGTGACTAAATTTCATTTTTTTTCAATTTATTTTATAATCAATTAATAGTTGATAACTAACAAACAAAAAAATGTATTTATCATTATTATTATTTTAAATTTCATTAAAGATAGTATTTTTTTTAAAAAAATGGAGTATAAATTTCATTCCAAAAAATAGGAGATAAGTTTAAATTTTATTCCAAAAGTATATTATTTATTTTAATTTTCATTAATTAATAGATGAAAAACAATTAAAAAATAATAGATGAAAAACAAATAAAAAAAGAACATGTATTAATTATTATTATTAAATGAAGATAAAGATATTTATTTAAATTCACAATTCAAACTCATATATTTATATTTTTTAAAAAATAGAGTGTAAATTTTTTTTAAAAAATAGAGTGTAAAAATTTCATTAATTAATAGATGAAAAACAATAAAAAATACTAGATGAAAGACAAATAAAAAAGATACATGTATTAATGATTATTTATAAATGAAGATAAGGAAATTTATGTAAATTCACAATATATTTATAATACTAATAGATTTTTAAAAAATAGAGTGTAAAAATTTCATTAATTAATAGATGAAAAACAAATAAAAAAATAATATATGAAAAAGATAAAAAAAATAAACATGTATTAATGATTATTATTAAATGAAGATAATGTTATTTATGTAAATTTACAATTCAAATTCATATATTTATAATAGTATTAGAGTAGTAATGAAGATGCACGTGTCATGAACAAACGTTCTACTACATAAAATATAAAAAGTGAGTGGACATAAAAACACTTGGACATTTATATTAAGTGAAATCGAAAAGTCCATTATTTATTGAAAATTCTTAATAATATTTTTTCCTTAATTTTCAGTTTTTGGTATCTCTGTATGACTTTTTATCTAAGTACCTAATCTTTTTACCGAAATCATCAATTTTTTCATTATCTTAAATTTGTATGGTTTCTCTTTTGTAACATGATTGACTTTGTTTATTTTTACGTGGTTTTGTCATTTCCTTAGTAGTTTACGTCTTTTTATCTTTATGTTATACTTGCTTTGTCCTTTTTTTGCGCCATTAGCGTTCGTTTTTTTCTTATCTTCATTTTATATTTCATTGATGTTTCGATTCTTTCTTTTCTTATTTGCATTTCTCATGAGTAGTTGTGGTTTCTCCAATCCATCCACAATTACTGATATTATTCTATTTTTGGTCAAGATAGACTTTTCTAACTTGAAAAGAATTTGTAGTCTTCTTTTCTTGGTTGATCAAGTATTGTTTATATGCTCCATATTATCTTTTTTCTACAATATAAATTATGTAGTTATTGACAGTATATATTAGATTATTATAATGTTATTCAAATAAATGTTTTAATTCACCTTGGTATGCATGTCAATTATTTTTTGATGGAGCAACAATAAACGTCTCAGCAACCTCTTCGAACAACGTCACCCTAGCTATTTCATTTTCATCTTGGACTAACATTGTTATCCGGTATCTGAAAAATTAATTGAGAGAAATTATACGCGATAATTAAATGTTTTTAAGCATGTAAAGTTAATTATAACTGCAATACCTTAGGACGATCTCGATATTCAGCTTCACACAATTGGTGCAATCAAACCCACCCATTGGTAGTTTGGGTAACAAATTTGAAACAGTTATAACATGACTCATACCACGTTGTTGATTTATTTTCAATTTCATTAATGTTTGTTTTGATGTAGTAATACGTGTTCTACATGTAATATTATAAGAGTGAACAAATTTAATTCCGGTTATATAATCTCATGTCATCTCATAGCCATAAAAGAATATACAATATAGTTTATCTTTAATGATAGATTCTTTGGTTCAAAACAACAATTCATGAAATGTAACATTATCATTACCTCTTCAAAATTTTCTTTTTAGCCATCAACTATCGTATGCTAAGTTGCTTTGATTCATTTATCATTTTCCTATCCAAATTAAGTTCAAACAAAGTTTTCTGATGTTCATTTCTCTTCAACCTGCAAAAGTTGGCAGTTGATAGAAGAATAAATCAATCAAAAAACATAACATAACTCTAAGTAGGGCTGAGAAAAAATATCGAAATTTCGGTATACCGTGCATACCATATTGAAATATACCGCATATACCGATATTAACGGGATACCAAATTCAGTATCGGTATCGGCATTTGTTTTTTAAATGTTCGGTAATTCGGTATATACCGAAATACCGAAAAATTATTATAATAAAATTATTTTGTTGTCATTGTGATGAGATTAACAATTTTTTTAAAAAAAATTTCGGTATAGACGGTATTATACCGATACCGTACCGAAATTGCGGTATACCGAATTTTTTTGGTAAGAACAGTATGTAATTTATGTCGTATCGAAATTTCAATATACCGACATGACGGTATAACGAAATTTCGGTAAGGTATCAGTATTCATTTTTCGGTACCGAAAAATTTCGGTACGGTATACAGTATTATTAAAAAAAATCGGTATACCGTACTGAACCAGGCCTAACTCTAAGAGATAATACAAAAAGACATAGAATATAAATACATAGAAGATGACACAAATTTCACATTCAAATAAGAAAACTTAGTGACACTTTTTGGGAAAATAAACGCTAAAAAACAAATAAAAAGTATTCTTCAATTAGGAGACATAACAAAACCGCAAAGAAGAGTTATACTAAACGTCGGTGATGACATTCAACGCCACAGGTATAGATAATTGTATACCAAAGTAACACATGAATCATTGTAGAATTCAATTTGGAAATACAATTTATATATTTATAAACTTACAAAGTGTTGAATTCAAACTCAAAACCTTTATTTATTTGTGATACCCCAGGGGATAGGCTCGGTCCACTTTGGAAAGCCCAAAAAGGTACAACCCACAAAGGTATTCAGAAAGTCTCGGAAGGTCATCTTCATGACAGAGCCCATCAGGAGGTCACCTCGTTCACACAAAACTAGTGGATGGTCATCCGGGAGATCATCTAGGTCGACCTCCCAAACGTCCGTAATCTCGTCAATCAGAAAAAGGTGGCCAACCTCCCATCACGAAACGAGCCGACCTCCCAGATTACGATAACGTGTTGATCGGAAATGTCTCGGCCAAGCTCCCACAGGGTCCAGACTATAGACGGACTCTTGCTTAAGAGAGCTTCTACTCAGACATTAACGAGTAGCCCACAGAAATAAAACCCAAAAAGTTAAAGCCCACAAAGGTTTAATCTAATCTTGTCTGAGATTCTGAGAATCTACACTTGTCAAATCAGGACTTTATTCTTCTCCTATAAATATCAGGTTTCATTCATTGTTTATTCATTCATGTACTCACTCACTCTACACACACAATATTTTCTCTGTTTTCTATTATCTGACTTGAGCGTTGGAGTGGCTATGACGGAACAACCTTCCGCCCTCTTCTAATGTTCTTTGTTTGTGCTTTCAGATTTCGAAGGTCCGATCCGAACTCCCCAAGTGAAGATCCGACCTCCCAGCTGCTATCTCGGATTTCAGCAACATCAATTTGCTCTCTGCCTAACCTCTATTTTAAGTCAGATTCAAACCAATTGGGAACCAAAAATATAATCTTTAATTCCAAAAGATTTAGAAAAAAGAACAGATGGAGCAAACGACATAAACCCTGAATTATTCATATTCAAGGAAAATAGAATTTACACGGTCTTGAGTCAAAGAACTAACACGAAAGCCCATCATTAGTTGCTCTAAAAAACAATCCAATACCATCAGGAAGAATCTTCATTACTACAAATCCAAGTCAATCGGCAGAACCAAGGGCAAGTCCAAGATACACGAGAAAACAATTGAAAATCTGTAGATGTCCAACCTAACACAGTGCGAAATTGCATTAAGAGACAACTTAAGCAACGGAACCCGGTCAAGGGAAGAGGGAATAAAAGGGTACATGTTGGATTTGAACGAGGAATTAGTGATTTTGGAATTGTGAATTGTACTGTTCTTCGTTTGATTGAAGGAATTAGGTAACTGGGTTCTGCCGAAGATGGAATAGTTCAAATCACTGACTAAACAACTTTATATCTCAACTGTCTAAATCAAATACACAAAATTGAACCATTCTTACAGTCAAAACTCCTCCTTTATCGCTTCCGACTCTTTTGTTGCATTTGATTGAGTAAAGTTCAGACAAACGGATAAGAAAATGCAACGGTTTGTAAAAAAATAAATGTTGGTTAAGAGACTTGTTTTATCAAAATTTCTTGCAAAACATCATTAATTCAGAAACTAATATTTTTCGTTCTTCCAAACCAGATCTGGGTACTCTTTCATTTTCCTTCTTTTCATTATGCTTGATGGAATTTAGAGTGCTTTTTCTGTGCATGTTTACTGCATTTCTACTGATTGCGGGTGCCTCTGATTTCCTCCATTTTTAAGTAACTAGAAATAATGCACGTGCGTTGCACGTGAGAAACATATGCTGAAATAATTAGAATTTGAAATAAAATTAATTAACTCAACAAAATATAATGACAATAGTATTGTAAATTTTGACAATTCGTGTTAATTAGCATATGTAACTAATTTGGAACATATTTTTAAAATTTTAAAAAAAGATTTGGACTACTAAAATTTTTTTCATATCTTTTATCATATTATTTTCTTTTGTTATTTGTAATATTCTCTCAATAATACATATATTTTATTATAATATTCAATTATTACAATCTTTTTTGACAATCAATGATATGCAATTTTTTTATTTATCATGTAAATTGACAACAATTTCTACTGAGGCAAAAACTTGTGTGAGAGGGTTTCATGGGTCGTATTTTGTGAGACAGATATCTTATTTGGGTCATTCATGAAAAAAATATTACTTTTTATGCTAAGAGTATTACTTTTTATTGTGAATATCGGTAGGGTTAACCCGTCTCACAAATAAAAATTCGTGAGACCGTCTCACAAAATACCTACTCTTCTGTTGGATGCTTTTACTTTCCTAGTCACCTTTATTTTAGTAGACACTTATACTTGATAACTTATAAACTACACATTATTATTAGGGGTTAGCAAAATTTTGGTTAAACCGAATTAACCGACTCAATTCGAAATCAATTCGAAAATTCGGTTCGGTTATTTCAGAAATTCGGTTTTCAAATTAAAAAAATTCGGTTAATTCGGTTCGGTTACGGTTTTCAAAAATTTGAAATCGGCTAACCGAATTAACCGATATAATAAATACTATTATTTAATAATTTTTTTTATTATTTATCAATTTTAATATTTTTATTTTTAATTTTAAAATCAGCCCTAATTCTAAAGAAAATTTTTTATGTATGTGAATTTATGTTTTTATGCATTTGTGTAGACTGTAGTGTTCAAAAAAATTACATATATAATTAAAGTTAAATCACAAATTTTTTTAAAAAACTAATCGGTTAATTCGGTCACCAACCGAATTAACCGATTTTAATTCGGTTCGGTTTTTATCGGTTATGAAAATTAATTCGGTCGGTTCGGTTATTGCTAAATATTTCAGTTCGATCCGTTTATGACTAATTCGGTTCGGTCAGTAACAGAACCGACTGAATGCACACCTCTAATTATTATAACAATCTATTATCACATAAAAAGTAATGATGGATTGATTTAAAAAATATTGATTAAATGTTATCATTTATTTGCAATTTATAATAATAATATTTTTGACAATAAATCATCTTTTTACGGACTCTTATGACACTTATTTTAATATTTCATATTAACTCATAAGTATAATTAGCACAATCAAATTACTTATGTCATATTGGTATTACCTCCAGAAAAATAATATATTTAATTTTTTAAATTGTTTAAATATTTTAACGGGAACATTTGTGTACCCTTATCTGGAGAAAAATTCATTGCGTTTATAAATTTTGAACGGTAAATATAACTTTTTATTATATATTTAATTTGGAAACTGAATTCATTGTATGACAAACACTTCTTCCATTTCTATTTTTTTGTGTAACCCAAAAGAGTTAATATTTTTTTCTCTTTTATCTTCTCCAACTCACTGTAAAAAGTTATAAAAAAATATTTATATCTAGAAAAATATTTTTATTTGTTGTTTTTCTTGTCTATATATTTTTTTATATGTGAACATATATTCTACTCCGTTGTCTTAATTACCATATATATTTACTATATAATTTGTGTACATTGAAGATGAATAAATTCATTTTGTAGTTTTTTATTTCATGGACTTATGTTGATATATTAATATGTGATATACATAGATATAAAAATTTTCAAATTCAATTTATTCACAATGATTTTTCATAACAAATGCCAACTCAAAATAATAAAAATTATGATTCATAATTATTTTAAATATGATATAAAAATAATATGTGGAAACTTTTTTGACATTTTAGTTGCAAAATACAGTGATAAATGGATGTAGGTGTACTATTTCATTGTGGCAATTATAACTTTATTTAAATATCTTATTTCTCACTCAAGAATCAAAATTTGTTTATTTCTTATTTTGAGTATCGACAAATCCAATATTTCATTTAAATGTTTTTGTTAATAATATTTACATGAGTTTTATTGTATATTTACCTAATTTGAAAGGGATAAATTATAATTCAATATATAATAATATTTGAAAACTGTAGAATGCTTCTAAATTTAAAAATCGAGTAACATGTAAGGGATCAATTCAAAACTAAAAGTTGATGTAACATGTTTCTTCTATCTTTACAGTCGAATAATATAGGATTGAGCGTTTGTCGCTTTACAAAAAGCTATAACTTATGGTAACTATGCAAGTCAAATCTTTAAATCATACAACAGCTTAAGCGCCTACCTATCATAGACAACTATTGTACCAAACAATCTATCTCCTAATAATTGCACCAATTGAAAGTTGAATTAATACATTCATATTCATCATTAAATTTTACTATTTAATTTTAATAGATTTAACATGTTTATCCACTAAAAATATGGAAAGAATTGTTTATACAATTTAATAAAAAAGTCAAAGTACATCATTTTCTGATTCCGATAACGATCACATTATTATTACGTTACAATGATAAATAAATTATTATTTTTAGTTTATCATCATAGTCTTTACCTCAATAAACACATTTTCGAATGCATGAAGTTAAATTTAATATTGACATTAGATAATTATAGTATTAATTCTAACATTCTTTTTTTATTCTTCTCAATACATTACTTTTTCTATCTTCAAATATATTAATCTATTTATTATTGTATACAAAGTATAATAACTATTTGGTTAACTGATCATATTTAGATTTAGATATTTAGAAAAAATTTTAATATATCTTTAAAGACCAATAGATGATGAAATTAGATTTGAAATCAAGAGAAAAATTAAGAAAATGTAGAACACTACATTGCATAAATTTTCGCTTTGTACATTGACAAAACATAAGGTGAGACCAAGTGAGATACTTATATATATGAGTCTCATTCAACTTAGCACATTATAATATTTTTATTAACCCACTTTGTCCTTCGTTTCTACTTCACTAACGTTGTAGTGTGACTCATTCAAGCATTAAATATTTATTTTTTTAGTACATAATGACCTCCACTCTCACCGACTTCAATCATTAGAAGTCGTTATTAGTAGTATATATGTAATAGACAATTATTTAGTTTTTATTTTCTCTCTTTTGATTAATTGTGTACTTTTTTATGTTCTACCTAATTCATTTTTAGAATTTTTATTGAAATTTATAATCATGATTAGAAGTATTGCATGCATACAATATAAAATTAATATATTTTAAAATGTTAATATTGAAGTGTCGAATAAATGTATTAAATCATTATTTAAAAACTTTTAGAAAAACAATATACATCATAATTCAGATTTAAAGATTAATATACAAAAAAAAATTGAGATGAATATCTTATAAAATAAATTGTGTTAGACCAAAAAGATTAAATATGATTATTGTAAATGAATTTTTTTTAATTAATTAGAAAATTTTCAGCAAATGCGATGAATTAATTAGAATGTTTTCAATATAGTATGTCGATAAATTTTTTTTCCATATGAGTTAGTGATTGAGTCCTTATGAAAATTTAAAAAAAAATGTGTCTTTAGTTATAATAACAGTGTCTTATAATTTAAAATATTAAATGAAACAAATTATCAAGATAAAAAATTAATTAGGAAATTCAAGAATATGTGATTACTCAATTAGTTCAATTGACACACTCTTTAGTTTGCTGATTTAATAGATATTAAATCCACAATCACTGAGTTTGACAAGAATTCTTGTAGAATAAAATATAATTATAATAAATTACTTGATTGTATATGCAATAAAATTTTGTATATTTCATATATGTTTGATTTATTTCATTTATAAGGTTGAAATTTTATATATTATAATATAAGATTTGTTATACATCTTAACATCGATAAATTCATTAAAAAAATTTATATTAATTTCCGCTACCATATAATTCTGGTTTCGCCCTATACTTTTGTGTATTCGTTTGTTTGAATTTATTATTCTTCATTTTACCAAAACCCATAATATGTCAAACATGAAAGTGATTATTAATTTAAAGAGATGATAATATTTATAAATTGAAATAAACATATTTACCCCTCACGATAATGATAAAACTAATTTAAAAATAATATGTTGACGAACATATTGTCAGGAATCCAAAAATACAACTCAAATGTCAACTTTGACACTTAATTTTGAGTGACCGCCAAAATGTCTCAACAACCCACAACTTTTGGACAAGATAGTAACATCACAATTTTGAAATCAAACTGATATTTTCCATTTCATATCAAGAATTTATGATTGAAAATCGATAATATTAAATATATAGATATTTAATATAAACTCGTGCGAGCTCATTTAGGCTCACCTTTAAATGAGTCGACAAAATTTCAACCCAACTCACTTAAATTGTTTGGCGGTGCAGGCCAATCCGACATACCCAACCCAAATTGACAGCTCAAATCACAACGATCTTTTACCGTGTTTTATTTAAATAATTTATAAATATAAACCGCAAAAAAATTTTTGTTGCAAAAAACTTTAATTTAAACACATAAATTCTAGCAAACTGTCACATGAGGACATGAAAAAAAATTAATAAGATACCAAAGAAAATTCACAATTCTATAATGAGTTATTTCTAAACTTTAATTAATTTAATTTACATAATGAAAAGATAAATAAAAAATATAAATCATTGGATTAAAAATAACATATTATAATGTTGGTAGACATAAAAAACCAAATACTAATTTACATAATGAAAAGATATCATTGGATAAAAATAACATATTATAATGATGATAGACATAAAAAATTAAATATTAATAAACACACATATTTAAAATATGAATAAAGAGAATGAAAAGACACATTTAAAGTAAATAATTAATAAAGAGAAAAATAAAAATTCACATATAAAGTCACATATTTATATATATATAATATATAATAGATAGATAATAGATTAGTGTGTATATTGGGGATTTAGTCTTTGCTTGGCTAAAGGGATAGGGCATATTTCATTTAATTGAGTGTGCGTTTTTCTCTTAGTCATTTTAATTATTGGGTGATTTGGTCTATGCTGTCAATAGGATTCCATACAAATACTTCATAATTTCTTGAATTACAGAACTCTTATATGCGGTAATGTGTTTGATCTTTTAATCACTCAGTCACGAATGAAAATCGATTCAAGAACTCAAGCACATACAAGAATTGTAAAAGAACTTATCAAAAGAAACAACACACAAGATTTTCGTGGTCCGATCAAATCGATCTACATCCACTAGATTCACTGATCAGATACAAAGCAATTGAATTTCCAGGGTTCACTCTTGCACCCTTCTCGCATTTACAACGAATATGCACTCTTGAACTCTATATTCAGCTCTCCAGTAACTCACTGCATATTCTCGACAATCCGATCAATCTCTCAATGCCTGTATCTGGCATACCTTCTCTGATACTCTCGTGTTTATATGTGCTGGTTAGCCGCATAGTATCTTAACTTGATTAGTTTGTGATCAAATAGTTTGGTAGCCGTTATAACCGCTTCTTGGATATTCATTGGGCCAACAAAAGTGCTCTGCCCTGGACTAAGTGACACGCTCGTTCACAGTTAATTTTTATGCAGCTATTACATATCATTTAATACTTGAATCTACCCGATTACTGTTCTAATATGATAATGTATATCAAAAAGCTTTCTTCTTCTTTTCATGTTTGGTAATGTCGTGCCCACATATTATTATTTGAATAAATATGTGATTGACATGTTGAGGAAGTAGAACCAACTGTGAAACTTGGTATGAAATCCCGTGGAGCGACTACCATTTGGCCTTGAGTTAATTTGTGCGAAGGTGATACAATTAGGAACTCATATTTTTCACTTTTTCAGAAAGGGTAATTCCAGAAAGTGTGATATACAGTTATGGAACTGTTCTTTTGGACCTTTTGAGGAGAACTTAGATATATTCCATCTAGCCATGTACAGTGCATCACCCCTCTAGTGTTTTCTCTTTTCTGTTAGCTACTTTTGATGTTAGTATAAAAGCTTTCTAATAATTCTGATATGTTTTAAGTTCAAAATGAGAGCGAAAATATGTTCATAATCTTGTTCTTGAAGATGGTTTTGTTTGTGTTGTTCTCGGGATTGGAATTGACGAGAGGAAAATAATTTTTATTGCTGATGGACTCGTCTTTGGAAGACATTATGCTAATGAAGATGCTACTTCATTCTTTGAACTCGCCTCAAGTGAACTTTCAAGTTTCTCTTTACGCAGCCAAAGTTCTTCAAAAGCCGGAGGAGGTAAATTCTCTTCTCTCTTTATTTCAGTCTTCATTTGACATATTGATTTCCTAATTAATAAAGTCCTCGTCTACTATTTTAGGTTGCATCGTATGTGCTAATGGGTTTAAACAAAACCACTGTGGTTCTGTCCACCTTGTTTCTCCACTTGGAAAGGCTTGTGCACAAATGGACCTCAGTTTGCATATGACCCCTTGCTCAAAACCGGCTATAAGATGAAGAAGGTGATGAGGATGAGGTAAGCTGAATTGCCATGCATGCGGTACATTGATTAACAGAATCTTGACTTGGCTTGTGCCTGCTTCATGTTTTAATCTCATGTGAATTTCTTGTTCCAAGAATGGACATAACAGATACAAGATATCCTGAATACAAACAAATCTGGGGATATCGTATCCAAGGACAAGGATTTCAAGGACACAATTGACTATTGCTCCAAGATACGCACTTTCGTATGATATACTTTCACTGGATTTGACTTACTAGCTGTTTGTTCCTGCCAAGCTTAATTTGTCTCTGCATTTAGCCTTGTTCTATCTGCTTCAAGTTTCTTCTTGGATATTTCTTTCAAAATTGATGTCTACATTCAAAACGCACTGATGATTCTATTAAGATGTTTCTTGTTACGAATTTCATATCTTATGGTCTTGATTCTTAAAAGTTCTTGTTTGAACTGATCATCCCTGATATGCATGCAGCTAGAATCGACGATGCATGTTCCATCTGTTGTGTGGGGTATTCAAATATGAGAGGAAAGCAAGAAGAAAACAATGAAAATGGTTTTGTAGAGGCAAGTGTTGAACGCTTTCTCAAATTTGCCCTCACAATGTGCTAGAGTTTGTGGCAATCTTCTCCCAAGATACAACTACAACACTTGAATAATGAGCACTCAAATATTCAAGTTCTATCACAAGGAAATGAAGGAACTCTCTCTTGTTGAAGAAAGGAAGAAGGAGATATGCAAATGATGTGTATGTTCAAAAGTGTTTTTGATTTTCAATAAAACAAATATTTAATGTTTTTCAAATGAAGAGACATGATCTTTCATTCATAGGGATGTCCATTGGCCATTGTAACTGATCACAATAATCAAACAATGCCAAGGAAATGAAAAAATGTCAGAAAATTCGAAGGGACGCGAAAAACAGCCGAAGGGGCGCGCCTGTGTGCGCGCCCGCGCGCTCTTGGCAGCTGTGCGCGCGCCTCTCCGCGCGCATGTGCGCGCCTGCCACTGGCAGCATCGCGCAGGTGCGCGCCTACTACTGTTCACGCGAATTTTATTTTATTTTTTCGTTTTTCGTTCCTTACATGTTCCGACTACTCGTTTGAAGTTCTTTCAACATTTGATGAACTCGTTTCGAGTTTAATTCAGAACCACCGAACTTAATATTCATTCATTAAACTTCATTTTTCTTTTCAAATTTTTCTAATCAAACACATTGATTAATTTGCTTAATTTTCATTCATTAAGCATCAAAATTTTCCAACACCATCAGGTGTGGTTTTTGTGAGACGGGACCTTTCATATTTGATATTTGATGGTAGGCCTACCAGAACTAGCACTAAGAGATGAAAAACAGGGTCAGGTTTGCTTACCTGAACGGCCTACAGGCTTCTACATGCAAGCCCTTGCACTTTCTTAACTTGAATTAACGGAGACTGATGCCCAAGACATGCTTAATGATGGTGCCTCCTTTGAAGCTAAGAAGCTTAAACTGTTGGCGCAAATAACTTACAATGCCGCGGAGTTGTTTAAGATCCAATTTTCTTGTCTGCTGGTTTGAGTTATACATTTCCACGCAGGATCCAGCAATGAAAATGTTATAGTCCAAAGTAGCTTGGCTTACACAAAAATCTATGCGTGAATCATTTGTTAGGCCAATTTCTGAGTGGGATTCATTACATATATATGGCAACGTGAATCAAAGTAAATGCATATTTGTATGGCACACGATGCCTCAGTGCCTGCTGCCATTTTTATCTGTTTCACTTAGGTATACATCTTATGTTTATACCATATGTTAAGTGTTTAATTCATTCTGATACGTCCATCGCTTTGTCCAATTTCGCGATTGAATCTAACTTAAAAAATCAAACAAAGCGAATTTATTTATTAGGTAATCTAACTGATGAAAATTGATAAAATACTAAAAGACATATATAAATCATTGTTTTCTTTGGGGAAACAAAACAGTCTGCACCCAAATGCAAATCTAACAATAATGCTTTTCAAAATAATGCTTACTCATTGAAAGTTGATGTTCATTCATGTGTGGTACGGGGTATATTTTGTTTGACAGTAACACGAGTAAGATCGTATATAAACGTAAATTTGTGTTTATCAGAATTAAGCGTGATGTGAAATGTTATAACATGCAGCGGAATATATAAGTTTGTAACACAAATTAATTTTAAATAAATGTGATGGAACAAAATAAAATTTGCACAATTATAAATACTTGTGCAGTGCCTCAGGGCAAAAATAATAACTAGAAAACCAACGAGTTTACACAAAAACTAACACTAGTGATTTTAATCAAAAATCAATTTTCTCAATGCTTTATAAAACAAATAACCACATTAAAATAGTATATAAGGAAACAAAACACGATGTCAAAACTCGAGCAACAAAAAATAAATCTTCAGTCAACTCTTTCACAGTTGTTGTTTGCAGATGTCTCCAACAATCACGTCAACATGTGGGTTCAGCGCTCTTCGATCAGCAGCAACCTTGTATATTATTTTCTTTAAAGTTTATGACGTGCAAATATGCAATAGTATGTATGTGTGTCTGCGTAAATCACACTTTTTTTTTTGCATGAGATGAATCTTCTTATTTATAGCTATTTACTTAGTATTAATAAATAAATAAATAAAACCCAATCAAAAAGCTATCTACTTCCTTGAGACTTTAGAACATGATATCCTTCCTTTTTACAAATGCACGAGGGCAAGCATGCATGAAGCTTCTTTTTGATAAGATATTTTGTGCAGTATAACCTAAACGTTAACTTATTCAATTTAGAAAAGTGAATATGTACGTGTAAATTTCAGATATATTTTTTTTTTGGAGATTTTTAAGTTTACTATGTTTACGTGTAAAATTTCAGATCCGACTCATAGGTTTCATGTGAAATGTTACATCTAAAAATCGCGTTTTTTCAAACCTTAATCACGGGTCAATTCGTGTCACCACACGTTTCTGATTTCTTGATCATTTTTCCAGTATCCTGTTTTCATGCACAAACTCGGGGTGGTGTGCTATAATTTTGGTCTTGATTAATCTGAACTTTAGTGTACATTTTTTCCTCAATATTTTGAAAATTTACATGATCGATAGACTTTATAGCTAATTTTCCCAATTTTAAGGATGTGCGAGCCAAATAGCTGTAATAGGACCATTGTACGTACGCCAACCACACTACCGCCAAAGCCGCCTCAAGGCAGCCACCGCCGCCACCGGATATATATATATATATATATATTTCTGTTATTTTCGAGATGATGTGTTGGAAAAATAGTTCGAATTGATAAGCACTGTAATAACTAATGACATATTATATATTCGGAGGTTAATATATTATAATTGAGTGTGCTTATTATATTCGTAATTTGTCGTTTCTCTGCAGGTGATAAGTGGGACTTGAGAGGAGGCGTGCCTCAGTTGAATACGACCATCTGATTTTCAAATTATGATTTTGTTTCTTTCCATTGTAATGAAACGAGAGATAAGTAGGGTTTGTTTATCTTTTATCTATTATGTAGGTTAATTTTATTTTTTAAATCAATTATATGGTTGAATACATTATAATTAATTAATTATGCAATATCACTATTTTAAGGGGGGGAAATGTACATACAAAATTGTTTGGGAAACATGGCATTCAAGGTTGTAATTAATCATATAGCTTATGTTTGGATCTAGCGAGTGCTTTATTTATTAACACAAAACTAACGTGAGACCATATAATAATATATTAATTTTGTAAGATGAATTTTCAATCCGACCAATGAGAAGTATATTTTTTATGTTTAACGTATTTTTTCACAACAAAAATATCATTTTTTTTTGTTAGTTATGTTATAAAAAAAATTGTATAATATATGATTAAATTCGAGTGAAAATTATTACTTTTATGTTAATTGTATATTGTGTAATATATATTTAATTAAGTGAAAAATATTGTTTTTGTGTCAAAAATATTATTTTTTACGGCATATATTGATCATGTCGACCGTTCTCACAGATATAAATCAATAAAACCATTACACAAGACGTATTGATTTATTAAATATGAATTAGTAATAGCTAGCTAGCTTATGATATTTTATGCTCGGTCTAATCATATTTCTCGACACATATCTCGTGTCTTTTATTAATACAATTAATCTCGATATCATTGACATTTGAAAAGAAAAAAAAACTCAAAATTTCAAATATTTGGAATTATTTATGTTGCATAAAACTAAAATTCAGTGTGATTAAAATGTGGTCTGGCGAGCTTATCTTGTGTGTGATGTGTCAATTTTTATTCCACAAATTTTATCTATGATATAATTAATTAATGCGATTTTGTGAGCAAAGCAACGATTTTAATATATCTTCATGACTTTATAATTTGGTTATAATAAAAGTAAAAAATTACTTAAGCGTTACAAGTGACCAATTTTATTTATTGCTTAGAAAACAATATTAGCATATCGTAAAGTAACGTTTAGCATTGAATACTGCATGGATGATGCGTATGATAGTAATGTGTTTGATTGATTGTGGGAGAAAATATTTTAAACATTATTTTCAATTAATATTTTTTACAAATCTTTCATGCGACTTTGATATGGTAAATGATAAGATCTACAACGTGTCGACGACTGTTAATATAATTGTGGCAAAATCATATTGATGATGAAAGACTCTTTTAAAAAAAAAAAAAGAGGATAAAAAAAGACTTACTAATAATGATGTTTACAAACTTAAAGTCACATAATAATCAAATTGATGTATATCGTGTTAGAAGTTATGGGAAGCCCCGCTGAATACGCGTAAACAGTAGAAGTGATGTGTCAGCTACTAGGGATATAAACGAACCAAATCGTTCGTGAGCTATTCGAAGCTCGGTTCGATAAAAAAACTCGTTTGAGTTCGTTTGTTAATTATATCAAACAAAATTCGAGCTCGAGCTTGATGATATATAAAAGATCGAATAAAGCTCGAGCCGAACTCAAACTTCTATATATCAATCTTAAACGAACCAAGTTTAAGCCTGATACTGTTTGGTTTAGTTTGAAATATTCACATCCCTGCCAGCTACGGAAATGGTTTCCATACTTTGATACTAAAATTTCTAAACGTACGTTTTAGCAAAAGTTAATAGCTAACGGTAATGATGTAACTCAAATATTTTAAACTGTACAATATATAGCACATACGTCAAGTTTCGATCGTTCTAGTATGAAAAACAATTATTGCAGCTCAACATATTTTATTATTTCTGACTGCCTTTTCCCAAGCTCCTGAATTCTAGTCCTATTCTAACAAATGTTTATTAATTATGTGTCAGCACTCTGTCGAAAAAATATATTAGATAAACGACTAAAATGATAAAATCACAATCAATCCAAGTTATTTCACTATTTTCTCTATATTAAATCATATTAGATTCAATTTGTTAATGAGTAATTTTAAGTGAGCATCAGATACGTAGAAGACCTATATCNTAGTGGAGATGAAGGGGTGATTAAGTTGTTTTAACTATAAAGTTTCCATTGCATGCTTTTCCACTATCTCCACGACAATAATTTTTTTTTTGGTTAAAATTCCCTCTTTTTTCCAGTCCTCTACACGGGGCTTCACAAGTAAACCTGCCCCAAATAAAATCAACTCTCAAATTAAAGCCACCCCATTAATTAGTTAGGTCACGAATGTTGTCAAATTTGGCGTTTTACAACCAATTTTTTTTTTATTTTGTAACATCACAAAAAGAAAACATTATATGACCACTTTGTAAGGTGACATATGGTCGAGTTACGTACGTTGGATATCTCTTCACTTGTCTTGTCTACGACATAAATCCATCTCCGATTGAATGCTTTTTTTTGGTGCTTCAACTACAATGGTTTGTGACCTGTAAACTACTCATTTTGTTCTGAAAAATATAATATAATTTTTTTTTGAAGTTTATTAGTTAAAAATTCGAATTTTCAGTGGAATTATTTCACAACAATCATCCTTACGATAATTGCATTTATTGTCATCAATGAGAATTAATGAACGTGTGATTTTGACTCTGCTATCAATTATATGACTGAGCACTAACCAATTTAAAAAAATATAGCTAATGGTAACGGTATAATTATAATATCGTTAAATCGTACTAACAGTCAAATGCTATATTAAACTCTCCTCAGAAGCTTGAATCACACTCTGGTTATCCTTATACCATTGAAGAGCCTCATCATAAAGAGAGAATTATATGTTTCGATTGCTATTCTAACATTGACAATTATCGCTCACCGACAACCATGATACTAAAAGCTCGTATAGATAAATATAGATATATAACATTCACAGAATTTGAATGTGCTAAAAATAGAATTTGAGACATGAACAAAAGAACTAGTTAAGCATCTCCCTAGAACCGACCTCATTTTAAGCCCCTAATTAAATGGCTTGTCTAGACTGTTAGTGCACTGTCACATAAAAGTAATGAAACCTAAACTCCATCGACCAAATTAAAGCACTATCAGACTGAATGTGTGTGTGTGTGTATGGCACTAGTTTATATATAGTTATCAATTATCTTTAATCAATAAGCCAAATATGTCGCTGTATGCTGGACGAGACATCAGAACAATATTCAAATTAAAGATACACAGCTGATTCGTTGTAATTTATCTGACACCAAAATTTCAAGTTTGAGACGAGGTTTTAAGTTCGAGACTTAATTATAACATGCTCCTCCTGCAACCAAAAAACAAAATTAAAGATACACACGAACATAAATCTAAATTTGTTAACTTTCAATTATATATCATAAGCAATGTATTGATAAAAACGAGTTTTGAGTATATATAANTATAATTCCGTAATAGTGAATTAACATGAGTGCGAAATAAAGGAATACAATTTGTTTTCCATTTAACAAGATTAGGAGAAACAGAATATCCAAATTCCAACCTGAGGATGACAGGAAGGTCGTGAATATTGCTTTTAAAGTGACAAATTTTATATTTATTTACCGTTTTTTTACCTAAAATTATGTCCTTACTAAATATAAAATATATTATATCATAGATTATTAATTATTAAAAGCATACATTATCGAATATCATATTTAACTTACATACACGTGTTAAAATTGCTGAATGAAAAATGTATAAGATCTTCTAAATAATTAGGGTCTCCTTTATTTTTTAACCTTTTAATTTACAGTTACTCTTTTGTAAAGAAACTTTTTTAAGTACTATCTTTTATCAAAAGAAATTGCCAAATTCAATTCAGAACTTCCTAATAAATTCGATCAAGAAATAAATATTCACTAATTTTGTAAACATAATAAGTAAATCAACATCACGTAAAATTTTCTTCATATAATTAAATTAATATATTTTAAAAGACACATGATCATATATATAATCTTTTCTAGGTGGGGGGTGGTTCCATCTAAACATTTAAAACAATTTCTCCTGGCAATGGATTTTACATCGTGCATTTTTTCCGCATAGACCCACCAAATTATCAATTTAAATTAAATAAATAAAGTAAGAAAGAAAGCAAGTGGAGCCAATAAAATTATTATTTAGTAATATAAAAAAAAGTAAACTTACGTTTCAAATTAGTGTGTCAGCATCGATACAGCTTTCCTGAAAGTGAATACAGCTTCATCCCAACTAGTTTGGTTATATGAAAACGACATTGCCCACTTAGTTATCAATCCCTGCTCAATGAATCCAACCAAATCACGCTTCTCTTGCTCCTCCATCTCCACATCACACTTGTAATCGAATCGAGTCGAGTCGAATCTATCGTTGGAAATTAATTTGATAATATTTTTTATCGGACCTATTTTCCAATTCTTTTTATTAAATTTTCGACGTTGGTTTAATTTTTTTTGTTGTCGTTTCATTTTTATGGAGTGTAAACAACATAATATATATAGAAAATTGTGGAGATAAAATGAAATGGTGAAAGCATGGATATGACTACAAATAGTGATGAAGTATATGTATAATGGACTAAATTAATATAATACTCGACTCTAATCCAATAAAAATAATAATCAAATTTTGTTTTTACCTTTTATAAGAAAATTCAAGTGGCTTTATCTATAGATTTTTTAAAAAAATAATAATAAATAAATAAATGTTTGAGTACAATATTTAAAAGTGCCAATTTTCTTGTTAAAATTCCTATATGTACACATGCAATGTACGTCTCTCTCCAAATGCAAGTGTCGTATGAAACGACTTTGAAAATTTAAATGAAACTTAGAAGTTATCCTAAAAGTTTTAATTTTGATTTCAGTTATATGTTTTTGTTTTTTGCCCTACTATTGAGTATATCCGGATTATTATTAAAAATATATTTTGGGCAACAAATTCTTATTTTTTTTCTTTTTTTGCAAATATCCCATTTAAAAAAAAAATAAAAATTATCAAAAGAAGATTTCTTTAAAAAAATAAATAAATAAAACATTCATCCCGAGCTAAAAATGTTCTCTAGAAACTGCATTTTTTTACGAACATTCAAACGACATTCTTGAAATTCACAACTACAAATCTACAATAATACGATGACATTTAACTATGGAACCATGTTGATTAAAATATTCATATTTATCACTGTTCACATGTTTTTAATTAAATAAAAAATGAAATGTGGAGTTTTCCATATATATTATATAGTGGGCATCCTCATAGCTTCCCCTAACGAATCCCCCACCCCTCTATAAATACATCACCATATTCTTCTTCTTCTTCACTATACAACTCCCACCACCCCAAGAAAGCTCACACATTTCTTCTCTCCCCTCACAAACTAAGCAATTACAATTATTAAGCAGAAACAAAGCTTAGGTTTTGCTTGCAAGCTAATCGGTTAGTGCTTTTACGATAGCTCTAAACTCTTTCTTTTCCTCGTTAGAACTAACTAGCAAGTGCCAAATTTAAACATTTAGTCGAAATCTTAATGGGTTTGGTTTGGTACATATATCATGCTCGGTGTTATCTGCAGTTGGTACACCGTGATATCAGTCATATCATCAGCTTTGATAATTAGACGTCCATATCGATAGCCGTCTGTGGTTATCAGTAAACAAGTTATATATTGTCATTATGAGCAGTAGCAAGGAACAGTTCTGTCCGGTTAAGGTTTTCTTGATTCTTTGAACCTAATCTTGATTATACTTTGAAGCTTCGATCGTGCAGGTTTATTAATGAAAGCAATTTAAAGACTCCTTGATCTATATCCGTCTCTTCTCTTTTTTAAAAAAAGCATAACGAATTGCTGAATTTCTGTGTTGCATGGAATTGTTAATATATTGAATCAGCTGATATCTTATGTAAATGTAATCCCATGTTTTCGCAAACATCCGCCGGAGTTGCAAGAAAGTTAAACTCTTGTGGGATGGGTAACGTGGCGGTTGGTCGCGCTTCCTTCTAAAAATTTCACGGAACATATTAGACAAATATGATATATATATATATATATATATCGAACATGCATGTAACATCTATGACTATAATTTAAGGTGACATTTACATCTCAGAGAATTCTAATTTTCTAGCATGATCGAATATCTCGTCCGATTTCGAAAAATAAGAAGAATGCAACAATTTGTATATAGTTGTCTTCTAAAATACTCTAAGAAGAAAAGAAGTTCGAATTGAATTTCTCTTCCTGTATTTCCTTGATATACGGAAAAAGTTAATATATTGATGAGCAATTCCAGCTTCACATGTCATCTGTGAGCAATTGTTTGTATCTTTCTGTCCTTATTTTTATTTTTATGATTTCTTAGTTTGGATGAAAACTATATTTAATTCTTTGATAAAATTACTGTTTACG
Source organism: Primulina huaijiensis (assembly GCF_012295235.1). Taxonomy (NCBI): domain Eukaryota; kingdom Viridiplantae; phylum Streptophyta; class Magnoliopsida; order Lamiales; family Gesneriaceae; genus Primulina; species Primulina huaijiensis. Next base: position 1,524,326 of record NC_133319.1, on the reverse strand, counting down.
TGTGTCACAATTATCATCAAGTTATATTAACAAACACATTGTCACACCAACTATTTAGCGAATAACGATCTAGCTGAAAAACCGATTAAATTATGAGAAAAATCGTGCAAAATTTTAGAAGTAGAATCAACTTATTTTTTACCCGCTCCAGCAGATTTGACCTGGATAAATCCAATGGTAGCGACCTTGATGACATATATATGTTGAAATTTTGTTTCTATTTTCAATATAAATATATAAATATTTACATGCTTGATCATCAGGATCAAATGGGAGAGAAGACCATAATGCACCGAGAAGAATACACCCTTGACGGATCAGTTGATCGCAATGGAATGCCAGCAGTTCGAGCACGAACTGGATCATGGTGTGCTGGCTTTCTTATACTAGGTAAGCCAAAATTGCATCATGATCTTGTATATGCTAAACTTGTAACTATCGCTAAAAAAATTTCCCAGAAACCTTAATATGTTTTGGTTTCTTATTGTTACACTTCGTTTCAGTGAATCAAGGCCTTGCCACACTTGCATTTTTCGGGGTTGGAGTCAATCTAGTGTTGTTCCTTACGAGAGTAATGGGCCAAGACAATGCTGAAGCTGCAAATAATGTTAGCAAATGGACAGGCACAGTTTACCTATTTTCCCTTCTGGGGGCGTTTCTTTCCGATTCCTACTGGGGACGATACAAAACTTGTGCCATTTTCCAAGTCATATTTGTGACTGTGAGTCCAAGTATCAAGCAATTTTGTTGTTACGAATAACAATTACTAGCATCATAGAAATTGGATATCAGTTGCTAAAACAGTGAAATGTGTTTGTTTAATGACAGGGTTTGGTATCCTTATCACTGACATCATACTTGTTCTTGGTCAAACCAAATGGCTGTGGGGATGAAAAAACTCTGTGCGACTCACATTCTACGCTCCATCTTTCGCTCTTCTATGTATCGATTTACCTAATTGCCCTTGGAAACGGAGGGTACCAACCAACGATCGCAACATTTGGAGCCGATCAATTCGATGAAGAACATCCCAAAGAAGGCCACTCAAAAGTGGAGTTCTTTAGCTACTTCTACTTGGCCCTAAATCTCGGTTGCTTATTTTCAAACACAATCTTGGGTTATTATGAAGATAAAGGGATATGGGAAATAGGGTTTTGGGCATCTGCTGGATCTGCTACAGTTGCATTGATTTTGTTCCTGATTGGGACTCCAAGATACAGACATTTCGTACCCAAAGGCAATCCTTTATCAAGATTTTGTCAAGTGATTGTTGCTGCATCAAGGAAATGGAAAATCCAGGTGCCTTATGATGATGAGTTATATGAAGTACAGGAAGCTGATCTTGCTGACAATGCAGGCAGAAAAATACTTCATACACAAGGATTCAAGTAAGTCTGTCACACTAAAAATTGACAAATCTTTTATCAACTCCCCCGATTAAGAATCGAGGATGTGATTATTTGCAAAATTGACTCTATTACCAACTCTTTTGCTCCTCTTCTTACTGTAAACCCAAAATAGATATCAGGATCTAACAGTTTTATGCTCGAGCTTGACTTAGACTCGCAATTTGAGCAGTCCAATTCCACTTGGGATTGAATTTTTATATGAACTTGAACTCGATTTGCTTGGGCTGGAAATCCATGACGTGTGTGTATTGAGAAGAGACTAAAATGCCATTTGCATCATATTAATCTTGAAGTTGAAATTGATCATTTATGAAAACAGGTGATCATGCTTCAACGGTAATGAAGATGAAAAACATGAACATGAAAATCAACTAAATTGCCTATTTGAGTAGCTTAAAATAACTTAGGTAGCGCTCCCATTTGGCTAGCAGCATGAGAGCTACTTCTAATTCAGATTCGCTTGCACCTATTATTTGTGTGGTAGATCGAACTGAAGAAATCTGACTGTGTTCTTTTATAAGCCTCAAATTTTTCCCATTATATAGATGATCACCTTCTCAAATCTTACCATTCTGTCATTACTCGCGCAGATTCTTGGACAGAGCAGCAGTCATGACACAAAGAGACTACACAGTAGAAAAGAAAACCAACACCCATAACCCATGGAATCTGTGCCCCATCACACAAGTGGAAGAAGTGAAATGTATATTAAGACTCCTCCCAGTCTGGTTATGCACAATACCATACTCGGTAGTCTTCACTCAAATGCAATCCATTTTCGTTGAACAAGGTGCCGCCATGAAAACAACCTTGGCAGGCTTCCACATCCCTCCAGCCAGCATGTCCAGTTTTGACATCCTAAGTGTTGCAGCCTTCATTTTTATCAACAAGCGCCTCATTGAACCCCTCGTGTCCAGGTACAGGAAGTCTGGCGGATTAACTGAGCTCCAGAGGATGGGGATTGGCTTGGTCATAGCCATTGCAGCAATGCTGTCTGCTGGATTAGTCGAGCATTTCAGGCTCAAATACTCACAAAAGGACTGCCCAAACTGTGCAAATTCCAGCAGTTTAAGCATATTCTGGCAGGTGCCTCAGTATGTTCTAATTGGAGCATCTGAAGTTTTTATGTACGTGGGGCAGCTCGAGTTCTTTAATGGGCAGGCACCAGATGGACTGAAGAGCTTTGGAAGTGCACTTAGCATGATGTCCATATCATTGGGGAATTATGTTAGTAGCTTGATTGTGACCATAGTTATCAAAATTTCGGCATCTGATGAAATGCCTGGATGGATTCCTAGAAACCTAAACAAGGGGCATTTGGACAGGTTTTATTACCTATTGGCGGTATTGACTGCGGCTGATCTTTTGTTGTACATTGTGTGTGCAAAGTGGTACAAGTACACAAGATTTGAAGACAGGAGCAATAAAGGGAAGGACAACGATGCGAGAATCTAGTCCATGTAGAAGAAACTTATGATATCCTTGTGTGGTTTTTCTACTTTTTTACTGGGTTTTTTTTTTAATGAGGAATTAATATATGTATTAAGAATGGTGGAGAAAATAAGAAAGTATGGTTGTGGATGTGTGTATACTTGCAAGGATACTAGAGGAGTGGGCAAGATTGTTTCACTTCTCCAAGTTGAGCAACTGGGAAAACTAATATATCCTCTGTCTGTAAAGAAGATGAAGTTTATATAAAAAATGAGCTCTATATGCCTATTATCAAATTCCCCTCAGTTTTTATTATTTTTTCATGCCCTCCTGTATTTTTAGTTCATTTCACATCCTATTACATAGTTGGTATTTTCTGTTACACTAATCAGGTGTTTGTTAATTGATTCATGAATAAAAGGTTTACAATTATTTACATTCTCTGATTGCACAATATAAACCAACAGCGACTTTACAAACAGAAATATAAAGTTGACGGAAACTGTAGTGTACAGAGTGATGAAATCCATACAAAGAATGTCAATTTTCAGCGCTTGAATTCAACTGTACCTCATTTAGCAGTAGCTCCGTAAATGAACGTGAACCCCGTCTATCTTCCATTTGATATGCTCGGTTATCTTGGATGTGATCGGTATCCCTCTTCATGAATTGGAATCCCATTATATATCTGTATTCTCCTGTTCCTAGACAACGATCACAGTACCCAAGACCACTTCCTCCACAGCTCCTGCACCTGTGAAGATCGATTAAGAAGAGGTGACAGGTAGAAGACAGGGAAAATGCACTTGAAATTGATTCCAGGGAAACACGTTGTGGTTTCTTTGCCTCACCATTTTGGCCATTCTCCTTTGGGAAGCACGGTCGATTGGACGTGATTTGTCCTCCCTGACGTATCGACACCACACAAGATTCTTGAGAAATAGAAGTGTGAATTGAGTCTATTGAAAACCAGATAGCTCTGTAGGAATCTAAGCTCAATCAAAATTCATTATCGTTTCTTTTAATAAAGCGTCCTGCTAATAGTGGCCTTCCACCGAAATGAAACTAATTACTTACTGCATGTGAAAAACCCAAAATATTGATATTTTTGTGCCTCTCTCTCCCTCTCATACAGATTGCATAAGTAGAAAACAGAATGAAAGAGAGCAGTAAATAGCTACCTCTACCATGACACTCGTGACAATCAACTCTACCGCTTCCTCTGCAAACAACACAAGGTGGATCGGGGAATTTTCTTTTTTCTATACGAACATTTGACTGCATTAATCAGCAAATATTGCATTAGACAACAAAAAACACACATTTATATTATTTTGGATAAACATCTTCTTAGCGTTGTTATATCTAATAAAGCTGAAGATTTGTATTTGATCATTCTTGCCACAATCAATATTCTATTTCAACCCAACAATATTTTTAGAACTGATGTAATCTAAAAGAAGTAGACTCGTATATATTAAAAGAGCAACCAATCCATTCAGGAGCCGATCCAAGACAATAAAAAGCATTAAAAAATCAAATTTTAATTTTACATTTTCAAAAATTGTCTGAAAAGAAGTTCAATCCCCGGAAAGAAAAAATTAAAATTTGAAGTCAAATTTATTTAGAAAATCAGCTCAAACTTCCCGCCCCATCACCCTGCTATGACTGATAAAAGACTTACCAAACAGTTAAAAAAAAACACAAATTTATGCGATAAATTGTTTCATCTCTCGCCACTTCCCTCAGCAAAGTATGAGCGACTACCACTAATTGAAACCAAGAAAAGAAAAGGGAAAAGGGAAGGAGAGAAAGCTGCAGAAATAATTGATAATGCCTGAGTACTGACGATCCAGGAAGGCTTGGATACGGAAAGAAGCGGAGTCACAGCTGCCTGAGAACTTCGACTACCATCAACTCCGGCATCGCACCTGACAATCGTTAGTAGATTCGCCGCTTTCGAGATCAATTGCGTACTTTGCATGATGGAAATCGGAGGCGGGACCACTGCTTCCGGCGATGGCTGCGTGACTCAACAAAGCTGGTTGGGATATTGGTTCGGATTTAATTAGAGTGTGAACCGGACCAATATCCGAAAAAGATACGACCGGCAGAACCATATCCGGGTCAAGCCATAGGCAAATGATCAGGGTCGGACCACCGCATTGCAAAATTTTTTATTTTTGAAACATGAATAGAAATAAACTTCAAAAATTCTCCAATAAATCATTAATTATGATATATTTGTATTATCTATCGACTGTCAAAATATAGTAGATGACTTATAGTAAATCATGCATCAAAGTCTCAATTTTGATTCGGGGAAAAAATCTACTGCAACATTTTCTATAACATTTATAAGTAATGAACTGTAATTTGTTTTAATTTTTGCAAAATCATGTGATAAATTTCTATCAGTGAAAGAAATATTATTAAACAAAAATATTACAAAATTTGTTTAAGACGACATATCAAGTCCGAAATACGACGATAAAAATGACTCAAAAACGATGTTATGTATATGATTTAACACAATAGGCCTCACTTAACATCGAGTTTTTACTCCACAATAGTCTAAATATATGTATAAAAAAAGTTATTGGGTCAGGGAAAGGTGGATCCAGAACAAAGTGGCCTTTAATGGTTTCCGAGTTGGGTCCATAACAGTTTCATGATTGAAGCCCAAGACCAAATCAAATAAACCACGCCACTTTATTTTATTCTCTTTCGCATTCCTTGTCGATTGTAATTTGTCTTTTTTTGTTGTTTGATGCCCCGTGACCCAATTTATGAGCAAATTAATATTTGAGTATGTCATTCATGAGACGAGCTCACGAGTTTTTATCCGTGAGACAGGTCGAATCAATTTACATATATTATGAAAAATAATAATTGCAATATAAGATATAATATTTTTCATGCGTTAGGTTGAGTTGGAGATTCCTCTAATAAAATTGATTTGTAAGTTAGTTTCACGATAGTTTTGTAATTAATATTTTCATTTGTTCGTTGGATAGACGCCATGTATATAATATCACCTATGGTTCTTTTATGGTATCGATATAAATATTGACTGGTTTTCTCGGTAAAATTTATTGCAAAACACATCCCCCCTCCACCTTCAATTCATCAAAGAATCGGCAAGACGAATAAATGAATTTTTTTTACTGAGCAGTCAAAATACGTTTGAATTTTTTTTAAGAAAATATAAGACAAGATCATTTTAGTCTTGTTTGTGTATGTGTTATTATGGCATTTCAGTATTGTAACTTTTGTTACATCAATCATCATGTAATTAACTAATTTTCGGAAATCAATTTCAGTCATTCTCGACAAAATTTTTATTCTCTTGATTACATGATTTTGACGAGAAAGATTAAAAATGATTATCGAAACATAGTTACAAAACTATAATATATTCAATAAAATATACATGACTAAAAAGATCAAATTCGATATACATGTGACCTATTCTCTCAAAAATAAAAAACAATAAAACTTTCTATCTTGGGATTCCAATACAAAACTTAGTGTTCACCAGTCGCATTTGTTGGGATTTATTTTCGGTCTTTAATTCCATATTTATGACTCTTGCCGGAAGCAGCAAGTGGGTGAGCTTTTTTCACATTATTTATTTATATATTTCATGATCTCCACCAAAATATCCTTAAAAAGGAGGACAAAGCCACGAAAATGAACATTTGATGGTGGAGTACCATGCAGTGCATGTGATGAGACTTGTTTCGATTCTGTTTTCTGGATTCAATTTATCCATTGATTCTTGTTGAAGCGACTGTTTTAATTTTGACCTNTATATAGTGGCACGGACATTTAAATTCCCATGATTACAGATGACTAACATGCATACGTACAGTTGATTTTAAGTCGCTGCGAGGTGTAAGCTTTTAATAATGGCGACAAAGACATGACGACAGTAAAATATGGAACTACGCAATTTCAACAGAAATGATTTCACCGGTCGACACCACTTTATCTGCTGTAAAGCAGCTTGGTTTGCGTCCGTCCATATTAATGGAAGTGCTATAGTGTACGACGATGGTAATGGTATGCAAGATGGATACATGTGATGTTCATTTATATATTTAGATTTAGATTAGATATATATTGGTACAAAAAAGTAAATATTAATTATATAATAAAAATTATAAATTTGATTTTTTTTAAAAATTAATTTGAATTATTTTGTTGTTTATCTTGATTTAATCTCTTATCATATTAGACGAATAAATAATTAAGATCTTATAAAACTTATTTTCAAAATTGTTTCTCAATTTAAGATTGAGGTTATTGATTTTATGTTTTATAATAAATTATAATGAACATAGTATACGAAATGAAATGAAATGAAACAAATTTTAAAAATATATTTATAACCAAATACCACATATAAGACATAATAACCTAAAAATCAACCAAATTATGGATTTTATCAAAACAATATCGAAACTAATGAAATAATGATATTGTTAGTAAAAAATATAACTCATTATATTCAATTTAAATAATATTTAACCTCATACATGACACTTTTAGCTTTTGTTTTTAGAATTCTATATCATAGATAATTAGTTTTATATTAGAATTGAGTTATTATAGATTACATCAATGACTGTTAATTTCTTGTTAAATACAATTTTAAAATAATAAATAAATCAATATATGTAATGAAATACACATTTAAATAATATTATGTAGTAAATATCAAATAAACTCATACAATAATTATTAAATATGAATTTTAAACTACCAAGATAATTTTCATCATAAAAATTTGAAATATAACATAAGAAATAAATTTTCATAAAAAAATGTTATTTTTGTATTTATTGAACTAGTTGTTTCTTTTTAAAATAATTATTGATATAAATTCTCCTAAATAATTTATTAAATTCTTTACTTTCAATTCTTAATTAAAAACCATAAAATATGTTAGCATTAAACTTCATATTGTTATATTATTATTTACTTATCATGTTATTCTACTATTGTATATATACTTATTTGTTTCATATATCTTTTTGTGATACTGTAATTTATTATGTAATTAGAAATTGCATTAAAAATATATTACAAAATTACATTAAAATCATAAAATAAAATGTTGAGAAAAAATTAAAAAGATAAAATATTTAAAGGTAGAATAAATATGAATTATTTGAGAAAATTAATATAAAAGTTATATTTTATTCTAAAATTACTACAATCAACATTTATTGTACTAATAATTCATTAGTATTTATTAGACTATTAATTATATATTAGGTTAAATAATTAGACCACTAATTAATAATATATTATTGACAAATAAATTTTAATTATAAAACGAATGTGATTTACCTTTGGTTTAGATAAATAGAAGGTTTGTATTTGTTTTAAACTTAAGAAATTTTTGTATTTTTTGTCATTTATATTTAACTCTTTGATGTTGTGGCCGTCAATGATATCAAGTTTAAGTTTTAATCTGCTATATTTTTTGATAATTTTAATTATTTTTGTGGCGAGGCAGCGATATATCATTGATACAGTGTTGACATGACGTTAACGTCGGCAATGTCAAGTTAGCTTTCCTGATATATATTAAAAAACTAAAAATTTCAAAAAAAAAATTAAAATATTGACTACGACTGCAATTTGACACATGTAGGACCAAAATTTTAAAAATGTAAATACGCAAGACTAAAAATAATTTTTTTCAAACTTGAAAATCGCTTCTTTTTTTTTAAAAAAAAAAGTATTTTTATTACGTTTAAGTTAAAAATAAACACCTTTCTAACCATCTTTCTTAAAAGAATAAGACATGTAATAATAGATATATCTATATTATCTAAAAATGCATAATTTTCATTGTCAACAAATATTTGTTTCTTATTTTGGTGATTAAGAGATGCATGTTTTAAATTACAGATTCATCCTCACCAAATGTTTCATATTTTGTCATTATATTTACTAATAATGGTCAACTAAAGTGGTTGTTTTATCCATAAAATATAATAAAACAATATATAATTAAATTTATATTAAAATTTAATATGTATAAATGTATCGCAATATCGCATGCAATAAAATACTAGTTGTTGAGATTGGGACTCGGTCTACGCTTAATAACAGTTTATAATCATCACGAAGAGCAACATATTTTAGTTTGGCCAAGGTTTTACTTCATGGATTGGAACATTTAAGCCACAAATCCAATCGAAATTTTCTGGTTTTCATTTATAATTAATCAAACCGAATAATTTTTTACTATTATTTTCATCCGATTATAATTATAAGTGTTGATTTATGATGTTCATCTCTATGTAGTGAAAAAAAAACTAAGATATAAAATCTATGTTTTTGAAATCGGATTTGACCGGCCCGTTAGATTGGAAACCAACCATTGGCCCAGTTTGGAACTACTTAATAAACAATTGAAATGATCAAACCGGTCAAGAAGCGGTCCGGCTGATCGTGAACCGATTAAAAACCTATCCGACCAGTTCACCGATTTTTTATTTCTTTTAATTTTTTTTAAAAATTAATTATTTTATTATATTTTTTAAAAAATTATTTATAATATTT
>NC_133319.1:1456676-1514655 GCF_012295235.1 Primulina huaijiensis | reverse complement strand
GTTTTCATTTATAATTAATCAAACCGAATAAATTTTTTTTTTTATTTTCATCAGATTATAATTATAAGTGTTGATTTATGATGTTCATCTCTCTGTAGTGAAAAAAAACTAAGATATAAAATCAGTGTTTTTGAAATCGGATTTGACCTGCCCGTTAGATTGGAAACCAACCATTGGCCCAGTTAGGAACTACTCAATAAACAATTGAAATGATCAAACCGGTCAAGAACCGGTCCGGCTGATCGTGAAACGATTAAAAACCTATCCGACCAGTTCACCGATTTTTTTATTTCTTTTAATTTTTTTTAAAATTTAATTATTTTATTATATTTTTAAAAAAATTATTTATAATATTTTAAATTTTATTTGTAGTTATATATATTATTATTTAGATTTTGATCGGTGTTAAAAATATTATTTTAACAATATTAGAACTTATTTTGATATTTTTTTGTCTAAAAAATATATATAATTATATTTTATTATATATATGTTGTTTTGATTTTGAAATTTGAAAAATATATATTTAAGATTTTTAGAATTTAAAATATATTATTTACTATATTTAATTATTATTTTATATAATATAACAGTTTTTCGGTTCAACCTTCCGGTGGAACAGTCCGACCAGTTTAACCGTTTTTTATAAAGTAAAGTGGTTCGATCGTCCACTCCGTCGTGAAAACATTGATACAAATACAACAAAGCCTATGTCTATTATGCATGCATCCCCAGAAGATCTGTCAATTTGTGTTGGGTCCGTCGGATCGGTTAGTCCCGTAACACAATTTAAATTGTGATTGGATTGAAATTTTTTCAACATATTTAAGGGCGGACTTAGATGGGCCAACCCGTGTGAGTTGTGGGCTTGGGTTGGCCTGCGAGTCTTGAAAGAAAATAAAATAAAAAGTATTTTATTATGAATTTATGGTGATATGTCTTTTTTAATGAAAATTGTGAATTTTTACGTTTTAATTTCTTTGGATAAAATGTAAAAGTATGAAATCAATAATTAGAAATTTTATTAATATTTTTTTATAAATATTTATTTATGAAATGAAATTTTTAATTAATTATAATGATTATTTATTTATTTCTTTTTTTTTGTGGGCTACCCTGCCCTCCCAACCCGCAACCACTTCCAAGCCAAAGGGATGGCTAAATTGGTCCGTTTGACAGATTTAACTTTGTAATATTACAAAAACATCTAATTAATTATGAAAAAAAACTCATACCTCCCTCAAACTTTGTATCAATCTCATGTTTACATATATTGACTATTAGTTTTCTGTTCAAGTAACTCAATTGTAAAATACATAAAAATCTAACTTGTAAAAGGCAAAAACTTGTGTGAGATCTCACGGTTCGTATTTTGTAAGACAGATCTCTTATTTGAATTATCTATGAAAAAGTATTACTTTTTATGTTAATATTATTACTTTTTATTGTGAATATCGGTACGGTTGACCCGTTTCACAGATAAAGATTCGTGAGATCGTCTCACAAGATACCTACTCCATATAAAATGAGCATGTATGAATGTAATATTGATTCAACATCAAGGACATGATTTAATTCTTAAAACTAGCTGAATTTTTTTTTTTATAATTCTTTATTTTTTTAAAAAAATTAAACTTTTTATGGACCGACAATATCACAAAATAAACATAAAAAATAATAAAGATAAAAATGTTCTCCATATTTTCAGCCTCTTTCAGGGGGGCAATGAAACCGATGTCATTGGATTAAATACTCTACTTGCTCAATTTGAAGTGAAGTAACTACTCATCTTCCTCGCTCGGTCATTTAATATTATAGAGTACTGAAAAATAAAGATTGGCCCATCGCCAACCTATTCTTTCTTCTCTTTCTCTTCTCTCAATTATCAATGCCTAGCCACTTCCCCAAACAGCTCATACTTTGTTGTAAATCTTCAATCTTAATTCTCAACTTCTCAAGAAATTAAAATCGAGTTTTCTATTTGGTTGAAAATTTAACAGAAACATAACGTAACTGATGGACCGAATGGCCGGTTCGCGTGGTTCAGTTGTTTGTATTGTCTTTTTTTAGTTCGAGTTTGTAGTAGTATGCAAATCACATACGCAAAGAAGGCCATCCATTGTGGCATACTCGATGTTGCTTGTGGGATTCAATAAGAAACATCTGCATCCAACAAAACATGTGTAATTCTCAATATAAATAATGTGCATATGGACCAGCTCACCAAATAGTCAACTGATGTGAATTTCTACCGAGAGATCAATTAAAGTTCTTTTTTTTTTTTCCAACCAAATCCTTTGTGATTCTGTGAACAAAACGTACAAAATGGAAAGTTCGTAAAGATCGATCGTTTATTTTATTTTATTTTTAGTGGCAAAAAAAAAATATAATTAAGCTTCCTCATCGAAGTTATCAACTGAGGCCACACTGCAAAATTGACTACTCTCGGGAAAAGAAAGTGGGCAGACTTCAATATTACCCGAAATGTGCATGGGTACTTTAATTTATTTATCGAAAAAGCTACGAATTTTGTCGCCAAAACTGAAGATCGATAATTCGATTGCTAACCCATAAAGTACTCTCACATTGTATTTATATCTTCTCCTTCATCGGGTGCACTTCCCCAACCAACCATCGAACTACGCGCATCGCAGGACAACTTTTTACCAAAATCAGTCTCATTCATAAATGCCATCTTTCCGAGTCCATTTGCCATTTTTGTGTAATTCTTTCATAGTTTGTATCGAACTTTGTATAATTCTCCAATCTATTAAATTAATTAAATCAAGAAAAAGGTTTGAATCATTTTATAGAAAAATTAGTATTTTGGTTCTGTATATTTATCTTTTTACGATTTTAGTCTTTTATATTATCAAATTTCGGTCTTAGTCGACTTTATTTCATTTTTTTGTCTCGTTCCTCAGCTGGTTTAAAAATGAACACCCCATTACCTTACTTTCGAATTTGCTGGCGATGCCTAGCTACAGGTGCAATGTCGTCCAACTATATATTATCGAATTCAATTTGGCTCCCAAAAATGTGTTAAATTGAAGTAGGTAAAAATATTTAATTTCGAGTTTTGCTACTTGCGATATGAGTTGTTAAAGGTCGCCCACGATTCGAGAAGGTGTAGTATTTAATGCAAATGCTAATATCTATCAAAGACGACAAATTTGTCGTAATTTTGGAAAGTTGAAAAATAGATTTTTTCTTCTCCCTCTCAAATCAGATTATTTATTTATTTATAATAAACCTTAAAGAAAATGTGGATAGGGAAGTAGGTGGAATCATTCATTAAATCGAATTCTTAACGCGTAAAACAAGCAAATTGGGTGACCATCAGACCGAGTCTTCCAACATACGATCAGATCAGTTAAGAACTATGCCTCTCCAACAAATGCATGCATGAACATAATGCATTGGCTTAACAGTAATAACTTTTTACGGCCAAAACTGGGCAGATTTGAAGGGGCGCAAAGTTTATGCTTTGTATAAACTTAATACAAATAAACCCTGAAGCCAATATTGAATGAGGCCCTCTGCATCGTTGACTAATAAATGCAGCCAATAAAAAATCTTGGTCTGACAGAGGGAATTGAACACCTATTACTTGGGAACTAAATAAAAAAAAGATTAGAATTTCCTTAGATTGACAGTCATACCGGATAATTTTGGATTAAAAATTAATGTTTCTTCAAATTAAATGGTCAATCAGATTATAGATTATAGACGACAACGAGACAGGACAGGACGAAGGCTGAGTATCTTACCCCTCCCCGCCCCAATCTATGTTTTCTCTAACCAGAGATTTCTCATTTAATTCTCATGGAGATTAAGTCTCTCATCAGGTCTTCATACCTGATTCTATTTAATTATTTTGAACATTCTCATCCCGATTTCGCGAAAATTAAATCTTTATATTCGTTTCAAATAATCTAGAAATGGTAATGAGTTGAGTTGGATTTGTCATCATCCTCCTCGAGATAACATTCCTATACCTGTCTCCAAATTACTCTGAAATTTGAAAAATCCCAACCCATTTCGTTACGAATTTTGCTCGCAAAAAAAAAAAAAGGAAGGTCATCCCTAGTCATGACTAGAGACATCTCCTACCCAAATCTGCCTCCTCCCATGTGCGTGGGGCCAGTTGCCAAACTGATTTAACTAGATGAAGTCCTATTGTTGCCAATTAAAAACAAAACTAAGTTTATTCTAATATAGCTAAGATATGAACATTTCTCTAAAACGTTATCATATGAAATATTCCCACCTGAATTTAAATATATGCTATGATTTATCAATTACATTTTATGTATTAACAATATAATCACTGAATAATTCAATAATTATACTTACACCGCGTGACATACAGTAAGTACTGTATTAGCTAGGAATGAATTGCTGATACAATATTATTGGTACGGTATTGTGTTGGCTGTGCATTTATAACCTTTTTTAAATTAAAAAAATGTAAAAAGCCACGTGTCAGGTGGCTATTAGATATTGAGGATAGCACCCTATTGTTATTTTATATATATAAATGCGTGCGATGCTCTTCCTGTAGAAATCGTGTTTGGGGAAGGAAAAATGGCTTCAAAACCAGGAATTCTCACAGAATGGCCATGGACATGGCTTGGAAACTTCAAGGTTTTGTATTTTCTTCCTTTCGTGTATCAACTTCTACTTCTGCTCTCTTATCTGCATTTTGGAAGTAATGAAACATATCTAGCGACATGAAACAATATAATTTCCTTTTTGTTGAAGTCAAAAAGTGACACTTTATGATTAATTGCAAGCATGCATCTGTGAATGCGGGTGTCACTGATGAAAATGACGAGTATTTTCCACTCGGAAGAAGATTTTAAAAAAAAAAACCAAATTTGAACTCGGCACATCTTATCAATTCAAGATTTCAATCAACGAAGCATTAATTTTGTTCATTTCGGATGTTGTAGTATGTGGTATTGGTTCCCTGGGTGGTACATTCAACATACTCGTACCTAGTGAAAGATGAAACTCAGAGGGATCTATCCAATTTCCTCATATTCCCACTGATGCTGTCAAGAATCCTGCACAACCAAATATGGGTTTCGGTGTCTCGCTATCGGACCGCCGAAGGGAACAACAGAATCGTCGATAAGAGCATTGAATTCGAGCAAGTAGACAGAGAAACAAACTGGTATGATTCAGACTAAAATTAATCTAAACTTTCCCTCGTCATCTCTGCTAACGATTTTCTTGCAGGGATGATCAAATTATATTCAACGGCCTTTTATTCTATCTAGCATCCAAGTATATCGAGAATGGAAGCCATCTGCCCTTATGGGGTATAGGTGGGATTATATGGACGATTCTACTTCATACAGGTCCAGTGGAATTCCTCTACTACTGGCTGCACAGGGCGCTACACCACCATTTTCTTTACTCACGCTACCATTCCCACCACCACTCCTCTATTGTCACCGAACCCATCACATGTAAGAATTTTACTCTAGAGCAAATGTAGGTTGGGTCAGTTATGATGGGGTTACTGAGGTGTATATTTTTTCTGTTGTGGCAGCCGTAATTCATCCATTCGCGGAGCATATAGCATACTTTGCGCTATTTTCAATTCCGATGCTTTCAACCGTGTTCCTGAAAAACGCATCCGTCGCATCAATTTCTGGTTATCTTATTTACATTGATCTCATGAACAACATGGGTCACTGTAACTTTGAACTCATTCCAAAATGGCTTTTCTCCATGTTTCCCCCGCTCAAGTACCTCATGTACACTCCCTCGTAAGTATCTGAACCTTTGACTCGTTACAAGGTTGTCTATTATGATGTTATAAAGGTCTGGTGAAGATCAAATTCAATTTTCTTTCGGATCCCATTTCATAATCTGGAAGAAAACTACCCACTACCCAGTTAAACTCCTGACCATTTATGACTGTAATACGAAGCTTCAAACAGGAACCTAGGGTGTAAGAAAGGGTACCTATAGTACACGAACACGATTAGTGCCACCCATTCTGGAAGTGGCTCCAAGCTTAGTTCTTTCAGACCTACCCGACATGTAACAATCAGTTCTTACAGCAGCCAGCTATATTAAACAAACTAATTCTTTTGCGGAACAAGTAGGTCTAATTGTGAATCTGAGTGAATGGGCCGTTCCTATTTGGAGGTAAAAGAGTCGTTTGATTTGGGACTATTTGTTTTCGAGGCCCATAATTTTTTTAAAAACTTATTATATGGTAGTTAAATTTATTATTCTTGAATATTTTTTCCTTTCCATCACAAAAATTTATTTTTCATGTAACCAATATAAACTTTTTATAATTCCTGGGACTCTCGATAAATTTATTTACAAATTTTTTTTGTCTCTAGGTTGCTTGATAATTTATTTTTCCCGGTGCCACATGAAAAAAAAAAAAAAAACCTTTTTATTCCATAAATCTATAACCAAGTAGTGTAATTAGACCAATATAAAAATTTATTATCTAACTCTTTTTGTAGTAAATTAATTGAAGAAAATAGATGAAAATTTTCTAACGGCTCAAATTGCTTATAAGTTCTTGTTGGTTATAATTGGTCTTCTGGTTATTGTAGTAATTGCACAACGAAGTTTTTCGAAATTAAATTCATCAAAACTTTTCTCCTCATTCAACTATGTTGCAATAAAATATTGAATGAATTGGTTATCCTATTAATTAGGAAAGAAATTATTGAACAGTTTGATTAGTATTTTCAGCTCTAAGACACGCTTTTGAGTGATCATTTTATTATAAGTGTTTGATCTTCTTACTCAATTATAATATATATATATATATATATATATATATGTTGACAATTACACGTTGTTTAGTTTTTTATATTGTCCTTAAGACAGTGATTTAATTCAAAAAAGTTGTTAGGAATCTAAAAGAATATGAATACACGTTATAATTTAGGTGCTTTTTTTTAAAGTTAGACTCAGACCTAAAAGTTTTAGGATCGGCCCTGGTGAGTGATCATCAACAAATATAAAACAAGAAAAGATTTGGACTTGCAGCAGTAACCTACAATTGATCATTTAGAAGATGTGCACGAAATCTAATATTAAGTGTGTCTAACAGCATATTTGGTGATACAGGTACCACTCGCTGCACCACACCCAATTTCGAACCAATTACTCACTTTTCATGCCATTTTACGATTACTTATATGGTACCATGGACAAATCGTCGGGTTCGTTGTATGAAAATTCACTTGTTCGGAAGGAGGAAGCACCTGATGTGGTTCATCTGACTCATCTAACAACTCCAGAATCTATATATCATCTCCGTGTAGGTTTTGCTCACTTGGCTTCTGAACCTCACAAATCCAAATGGTACTTATGGCTAATGTGGCCTGTCACAATATGGTCAATGATGGTCACTTGGATCTGCGGACGCACATTTACTGCTGAAAGAAATGTCTTCAAACACCTAAAACTGCAAACATGGGCGATTCCCAAATATAAAATTCAGGTATACATTGATTGGTTACAAGTATAACAAGTTTTGACCTAAACAGTTAAGTGTTTGTTATAACAAGCTCATTAGCTTCACCTCCTTGCAGTACTACATGCAATGGCAAAGAGAATCAATTAATAATATGATTGAGGCTGCTATACTTGCAGCTTCGGACAAGGGGGCTAAGGTTTTGAGCCTCGGCTTGCTAAATCAGGCAAGTTTTCCAGTTGTTTTTCATTTTCAGATGAAAGAAGATTTTCTTTCACGTTGCCATTGAATGAGTGATTAATTGTTTGGTTTATTCATAAAAATGAAGGAGGAGGGGCTCAACAACAGCGGTGAACTTTTCTTAAGAAAGCACCCTCAGCTAAAAGTGAAGGTGGTGGATGGAAGTAGTTTGGCAGTTGCTGTTGTGTTGAATAGCATTCCTAAAGGAACATCTCAGGTGGTCCTTCGAGGCAAGCTGTCGAAGATTGCTTATTCCATTGCCCTTGCCTTGTGCCAGGGTGGTGTACAGGTACGTTTGACAGCAGCAATGGCAAAGACACTAGTTTAAAAATTCTTCGACAATTTAATTCAGCTTTTGAAGAAATTGTAAGATGTCATTCAGAAAAAAATTGTCACATATTAGCTAGAGCTGTCAAAACAGGTCAACATATGGGTAGGTTAGGATATTTCTAACCTAACTCGCCTATTTGGCATGGCGGGCCAATCTGCCAACTTTTAATTATATTTAGCGGGTTGATCGGAAATCCGCCACAACCCACGACGAGTCAATCTTGTAGATCTGATCCATTTTGACAACTCTAATCTTAGCTGTACTTGCATGCCATACGCCGACTATAAATTGCAGTTTAGTGCTAGACAGTATCAGAAAATCGATTGCTTGCCTGTAAAAAAGCATGGACATAGGCAGCAAAACTCACCCAGGATTGATAGCACTGTCCAGTACTTGTTTTGCTCATTTCTGGTTTTCATACTTTTAATAGGTATATACAATGCGAAAGGATGAACATAAAAAGCTGAAAGCAATGCTTAGTAATGAGGCTGGAAATAATTTGATACTCTCACAATACGGCACTCCAAAGGTTAGCTTTCTACCTTTTTTTTCACTTCAGTTTCTTGTTTCTAAGATACATTTCCTAACAGGCAGGCTGCATGAGTTACTCTTACACATTTCGTCAAAACCGTTAAAAATCTTTCACAACTAAGTACAACGTCATAAAGTTACTTAGACCATTCAAACAACTCCAGTAGACTTCCAAACAATTGGTGACATAATTCCATATAGCTGAATAATGTCGCATCATAATGGATACTTTGTGCAGATATGGTTAGTTGGAGATGAACTAACTGAAGATGAACAAAAGAAGGCTCCAAAAGGAACTTTCTTCATTCCGTTCTCAAAGTTCCCTCCAAAGAAAGAGCGAAAAGACTGCTTATACAACTCCACTCCAGCAATGTTGGCTCCCAAGCATCTTGAAAATGTCGACTCTTGTGAGGTTAGGAATGCAAGCTTTATTGGTTTCAATTACACTTACTCCATGAAAAAAAATAAAGAAGAAAGAAAGATAAGATGTAGAACTTTAAAATTTTAAATATATATAGCTCCTAAATTGCTTTAAAACTTCTTCTCCTTCTCAATTTTCTTTTAAAAGTTAACAAAGCCAAATAATAAATACCAAGAGGTGTTAAATTCTCATTAGTCAATTCCCAAATCCATTGCACTCTTCTAGTCCATTCTCAAATTGAACACTTGGAAGTTGATAGAACATCAAGAACTGTAAAATTCTCATTAGTAACTACCAAGATTCTCTGCACTCTTCCATTATCTACTTTTTCTAACTTCAACCGTTAAGTTCCTAACTCTTCAAAATGACAGAACTGGTTACCAAGAAGAGTGATGAGTGCATGGCGCATAGCAGGAATACTTCATGCTATGGAGGAATGGAACGTGCACGAATGTGGAAGCATGATGTTCAGCATTGAGAAAATCTGGAAAGCCAGTCTCGAGCATGGATTCCGTCCCTTAACAATGTCCGCGGATCCAAAGCCCATTTAGCCTACAATAGCAAAACAAACATGATATACCTGGAATCTACTAGTGTCAGCGAACAGTCATTTAGTGCACTGCAGTACTTTCAGAGTCATTTTTACAAGGACTTGTGGATTTTCTGATGAAAAACATAATGTACTTTTAATAGAATCCATCTCTAAGTGGATTTACTTTTGGTGTATTACAAAGTTTGGTTCTTTATGCAATAGTGACGAACATCGATCGCCATTGTTGCATTACTAAAGCGATATTGAGTACTTCACTTTGTTATTAAGAAATGGGCATTTGAAGTTCATTATGTTCATTTCTGGATCAAAATATTTCTTATGAAATGTATGCAAAAATTTATGGATCAACTAAATGTATTGATCCTTTTACTTTTTCGTTAGATGATTCTACTTTACTCGTGTTTGACTATTATCTATGACCAACAAATGAGCCGGAAACTGACAGCCGAGTCTTGACTGTGGTGGATTGTCGGATCGAAATTCCGAACACAAAAGCATGATACACCATTTAGAGGCCGGGCGAGACGGCCGGTCCCAAAGACTTTATAAACCGCCCCTCAACTTTGTCCCATGATAGTTGGTACTAGTAGGGGCCGGGATTGGGGTGGGTGACGGTAACACACCTTGCACCCTCAAATTTTTCATGTACAGAATTCATAACAAAAAAAATTAAAAATAAAACTAATAACCTTAAAATTCCCTACATAAATCTCTTATCAAGTTTGGAAAATTAAATTCGGTTGATTATTTTTTATATATTATAATTTAATGTAGTTAAACTTATTTTATTATTTGAAAGTATGAAATATCTTATTCTATAAAAAAAAATTATGATCGATATTTATTTTCATCCATTGTTATTTGTAAAGTCAAGTTAATCAAATGTCAATTTGGGAAATTTATTATAAAATTTTATAAATTGGACTTCTAGGAAGAAAGTTGTATAATAATTTTCTTAGAAAAAAAAATATCTTGTGGGATTTTTGTTTGTAAATATTAATAAATAATTATTACTCTATAATTTATTATATTTGTATGATCTCATAATAAATAAAAGACTTAAAATTCTTTATGTCAACTTCTCCCACCATTTCCTCAGTTTCTCACACATTTTCTTCAATCATGTTAATTTCTCTGTTTTGCAGTTCACGAGTGCAACAGCCCAAATTAAAATTCTATTTTTTTAAAAAAATTCTCAGCGTGTTTGTAGGTTTTGAGTCACATATTTTTTGTTTTCTATTCATTTTCACCAGAGGGTTGGAAGTCGCATCAATTATGTTATTACAGGGAAGAAATTGACTCTGTTTGCCAATTTTGGTGCATCATTTTTTTCCTTCCTGTTTTCCATTTATTTTCCCCGCTGAGATGGCTGTGTTTTTTTTACATATTTACTGTTTATTTAATTAGTTTATTTTGTTTTCCGTTTCTTTTGTAGATTTTTTTTTTACCAAAATGGGATAAGGAGATGGAATTACATGAAACAATGCAAGTTAAGCGTGTATTAGTGATAGTAATATTGGGATAATTGATCTATTGAAAAGTTTTCGTACGTCAAGCTACTGATATTGTGTCGCTTGGTCTAGTTAGCTGTAAAAGAGTGACATTATATCTTAACGAGTAATGTTATCTCTGTTGATGACAAGATCGGTGATTGAAAAATGACAAGATTGATCTTTAAAATATATGAGATAATATCAGCAGATACACATTCATT
Source organism: Primulina huaijiensis (assembly GCF_012295235.1). Taxonomy (NCBI): domain Eukaryota; kingdom Viridiplantae; phylum Streptophyta; class Magnoliopsida; order Lamiales; family Gesneriaceae; genus Primulina; species Primulina huaijiensis. Next base: position 1,503,403 of record NC_133319.1, on the reverse strand, counting down.
CCCGGATTCATGAGTTTAGCACCTCGACCCATTAGCACCCAAATAAGTGCATTCTACGATGTTCCAAGTATAAGAAAATAAATGACGTCTGAATTAACAACATAGCTTTTAGTCTAATGATAAACGTTTGTTTTGATCTAACAAAAAATAGGCCAAGAGATCGAGAATGGTTACAGAAATAGGATTGAGAACGGTCGTTCTTGGATCTTCTCAGAGCCTCCATAGTTGAAAGGATCAATGATCCTGTTCCTCGAAGAGGCACATGTTTATCTTTGATCTTTGTCCAAATTTTTTAGGTTAATCTTTATCTATTGATTAGTTGTGGTTGCCTTTTATATTTCTAATAAATTCAATATAGAGGTTGCATGATTGCTGTGATTTAAGCAGTAGGAAATTAGAAGGCGAAAATCTAAAGTAAAAATATGCACTTTGTTCAAGGTGAACATATTTTGGCAAAGCTAGTTTAATTATGAACTATTGTGAAAACAATAGTATAATGAGCTTATTTGGTTCAGAAGCAGAATGTATAATGCATAATTTTCAATCACATTACATCTTGCACATAGTATTCATTTACGTTTCAAACACAAAAATATTTAATAATACGTATTTCAAGAAAATATGTATTTGTCATTTATTTGTATAAGAAAATGTCAATAGTACATGGATAATTTGATTTAAAACTAGAGTTGTCGAAACAAATCAGCGTGACTGGTCGACCTACAACTCGCCACAATCTACCATTTGGCGGAACGGGGGTGGGCTAACCCGTCACTTTTTAGTTATATTTGACGGGTTTGGACCGGTTGGCTCGCAACCCGCCGTTTGCCATGGTGATATGGAACAGGCCGGTCTACCATTTGGGCGGGCAAGGAAATCGACCACCCAACCCTTCTATTTGACAAGGTAAGGAAGACTAACCCAACGACGTTCATTTTGATAACTCTATTTAAAACGTGGTTTTCATTTAATACTGAAAATACAATAAATAAGCCAACTATTTTAGATTAATTTTAAAAGTATAAATACGTTACACATAAACTATATATAAAATTAATGAATTATATTACACACCCAACGCATCATTCTAACTACTTTAAGTGATGCATGTAAACTTCACATTCAACGCGTAGAATCTGACTAATTTTTTGGTTAATGTTAATTAATTATACGAATCCTCTTGAAAATCAATTTTCAAATAATATTTTGTGTAGTCAGTAAATTGAGTGCAATGAAGAACACATGCTAATAATTTTGTAAGTGGGTAACAATAATATTTAATCCAAGAGTTAAATAATAACTCGTTGGATGGGCCATTGACTTGATTGGGTTTGTGATCCGCAAATTAGAATTACTAAAATTTGGCAGGCATGTCACATGCATGCTGGTGGAGTGATTGAAAATAAATGTTTTAATGGCCCTTGTAAGATACTTGAGTTGATGAAGTAAGCGTTTGATCAATAATTAAAAGTTCGGTTTGTTTAACAATATTTTTTTAGAGAAGTCTGTCGGACAGAGTTTGTCCAGTGTGATTTACCTAATTACTAACGTAGTTTGAAAACTATTGCGTTAGTTCAGATGTCTACCTAGTGCATACCCAAAGATAGCATCTGCGAGTTCTTTCGACGTCAAAATTAATAAAAATGTTTTATTGGTCACGATAGGTCAGAGGTCAAACCTAAGATCTGAAATCAAATTTGGGATCGGAATTTCAAATGAAGCATAAGCTATCGGCTTTAAAATATGAAATTACATGAGAATACAATCAAAATCCTACATTGGAAATAAATGAAAAAGATCATGAGTTTAGAAGATGAAATATATGTTCATTAGTATGAGGTCTTTCGATAAAGTACATAAATAAATTAATAAAAAATTATAGTCAAAATAGATAATATCATATCATTGTGAATAACAGTGAATTCAATTATTCAAGAAACCATAATTTCCTCAAAAACGTAATCACTAGTGGGATTAAAAAAAAACTCATTTTCCTGTAATGTTATTGATCCCGTAATTAGTGAACAGAACACATATTTCTATTGAGATTAACAAACTTCTTATTATTGTCCTCTAACATTGACCAACTGACCCTTCTTGCGTATTTTATCGTATGTTGCTAAGATCGAGACTTGATCCTAACTCAACACCAAAAGCTAACTCAAGGGAGAGGAATGTCCAAGTCTATATATGCAACTCATATGTATTTTATGAAACCGATGTGGAACAACTAACACAATTCATCACGTCCAGGAATGAAATCTGTAATGTGAAGTTTACAAATGACTCAACTATGTGCAGTCCAACACATAATGGTGGAACCCGAGCTCTGATACCTTTGTTAAGATTATAACTTGGACAATCCTCCTCTCTTGAGCTAGTTTTTGGGGTTGAGTTAGGTCCAAATTCCAATCTTTACACATGTCCTTTTTCTTATTTTCTTATTTAACTATATTATTATATTCTTCCTCTATTGTTTTTATTAAAATTCAAAGTATCAAATTATTTCTTTCTAGTATTGGTTGCTAAATAGTAAATACGCCATCCTGCATAAATTTTATGTCCACACGAAAATAGATCGATTTCCAACAACCTCACACGCATGAATATATTAGGAATTTAAGTGAAATGATTTCATTCATTCCCAAATCTGTAATTAAAGTTTAAAACTATTTGTTATATCACAGAATATAGTGTTTGGGTCAGAAGTACTACTCGCCAAAAATCACGCGAGACATGCATAATCTTCTTTGGTTAAATCTTAATTTTAGATACTATAAGTTCCATCAACATNTCAACCAGCACTAGATATAATCAATGACATATCAATTTTGGTTGTTAGAGCTAAATATTCTTAAAATATCCTTAATATCATCTCTTAAAACACGCTGATATCAAAATCAGGCACCTAATCTTGTCGTTCTAGAAAAGGAAAGTATTTCAATAATGCATGTCATTGAAACCATGAAAAGCCAATTTAATTTAATATTTCACATGCAAAGCACTGATTATTTGAAGGAGAAATATAGCAGTAAAGCGAGTGGCGGGACGTATTTGGCAGGTACTCCAAGTTATCCAATCGCGGCAATTGTCCAACTGTTCATCAATTTCCTTGGAAATATATTCAATGGTTTGTTGTTATTATTTCTTCCTCTATATATGACGTGAAATGGGAGAAATAAAGTGAGCTTAGGCAGCAAAAAACAATGGCTACAACACCAGGGTTTCTTACTGACTGGCCATGGAAGCACCTTGGAAGTTTTAAGGTACTCAGATTTCTCTCTTATCCTCCAGGTCTAACTATTGTTTTGAAAATTATTTGCCTCCAAAAGTAATAAAAATTTAAATTAAAGAAGCATTTTTGTTTTTGGAAAATAAAGAACCGAGCCCTAAGAATCAACACAAACATTCAAGAAAGAGAGAAAAACAACAGCAAATGTGGGAAAACAAGCTTGGAAAATAAATAATTCGACATTGAATTACATCAAAGCCATAAAGATAAATCTAAGATACGTACATAATTTTGTTGTTTTGTAGTACATGCTATTGGCTCCATGGGGAATGCAAAGTATTTACTCAGTAGCAACAAAAGGGAAAAATGAATGGGACTACACCAACTTAATAGTGATCCCATTGCTGGTGTGGAGGGCCTTTCATAATCAATTATGGATCTCATTTTCTCGCCACAGAACTGCCAAAGGCAACAACCGCATCCTTGACAGGAGCATTGAATTTGAGCAGGTGGATAGGGAAACTAACTGGTATATTATTCTCACCGCCGTACTTCTTCTTCTCTTTTTCTTTAGCACTTTCTTTGTATTTTTATTCATTCTGGCTTTTTAAATTTGGTGGTGACTTAAAAGACAATATGGTCTTTAAACATGCTCGTTAAAATAAAATAAAATATAATATCACATTTTGACTCAATCCAGATTCCAACAACGTGTTTTTGCACAACATGCACAACACTTTACTGTTACGCTATATCATGTTTGATTGAATATTTACTTAAATCGTTATATACAATGTAAGCTAAAAAAGAAGAGGTTTTTTTGTTAATTTAAATTAAAAAAACAAAAGCTTGCATATGATCATTTATTTTTCATAAGGGGTTTTATGTTTTTTAGTTTTCATAGGAGTGCTAAATTATATTATCCCATATTTTCGTCTTAGGTCGGGCCAAATCCCGGGCCATCATATGAATATGATGTTTACCTTTGTTTTTTTTAGTGCATAAATCAAACAAATATTACATTTTAGCCTCTTGCCAGTAAAGAATAGTGCATGTTTATCCGTCCGAACACACTTGTATTTCTTTATATTTCTACATAAATAATTTCACCTCACATATAAAAAAAATGACACAGAAATTGGGAGAACAAAAAATTTTGGTGTAAAAGACCATTTTCCGTATATTTTTTTTAAAAAAAAACAGACGAAGAGGAAGAAATAGAAGAAAAGGGGTGGTAAAAAAACATAGTCGAAACTAAGACACCAAAATCTCGATTGCTAAACGACCAAGTATAGAAATATATATGACTAATCTCAATATTTTTCTGGTTGATTCTGCAGGGATGATCAAATTCTGCTAACTGGAATTTGGTTTTACGTTGGCAACTCTATATTGCCAAATGGTTCTTTCTTGCCTATTTGGAAAATCGAAGGCATAATTATCACTATCCTTCTTCACATTGGCCCGGTGGAATACATTTACTATTGGTTGCATAGAGCTTTGCACCACCATTACCTCTACTCCAGATACCACTCCCACCACCATTCCTCCATCGTGACCGAACCCATTACGTGTACAAACAAGTCCTAAGAGTGTGTGTGTTCGCTTTGTATCAGTTAGTGTCCTGATATCGGTTATTGTTGCAGCTGTTTCACATCCTTTTGCGGAGCACTTAGCGTATTTTTGTCTCTTTGCAATTCCCATTTTTGGAGCGATACTCACCGGGACGGCATCCTTAGCATCTCTTGTGGGATATATTACCTATATTGATCTCATGAACAATATGGGGCATTGCAACTTTGAATTCATTCCGAAATGGGTCTTTTCCATTTGCCCTCCTCTCAAATACATGATGTATACACCTTCGTAAGTACACGCCCAAATTAAATATGTCCATGTGTTCGAATGAGTTTTCACATGTTTACTCTTGGACTCATGACCCAAAGGATTATAAAAGAATTTGATGAAACTAAAGGACTCAAATCATGCCAAATCAATGGCAAAAAGTTTGCATTGTGATCAAGTGTAATTTTTCTGAATAAATAACTTGTTTCATTCCAAGGTAGCATGGTTTGAGCCCTTTAGTCTTCTTGTTCTTATGGTAAATGTAAGTTCTAGTTAATGAATATGCAGATTATAAGTGAGATGTTTTTACTTGATGATTCATCCATGTATTATATAAACAGGTTTCACTCTTTGCATCACACGCATTTTCGTACCAACTATTCGTTGTTCATGCCATTCTACGACTACATACATGGCACCATGGATATATCCAGTGATGCAGTATATGAGACGTCGCTCACGAAACAGGAAGACAACCCAGAGGTGGTGCATCTAACACATCTAACCACACCAGAATCCATATTTCATCTCCAAGTTGGATTTGCCTCCGTTGCTTCAAGGCCTCAAAATTCCAAATGGTACATATGGTTCATAAGACCTCTAACAACATGGCCGATGATGCTCAACTTCATCTATGGGCGTACTTTTGTCGTCGAGAGAAATAACTTCGAGAAACTCAAGCTGCAGACGTGGGTTATTCCAAGATTCAGCATACAGGTAGAAAAGATCGAAAAGCAATAAAGTTTCTTGGATTTAGGAATTGTTCTAATTTATATTTTCCTATTTTGTGGATTTGAATTGTTTTAATTTATATTTTCTCGATTTTATTAGTATTCCATCAAATGGCAAGGACAAGTTATCAACAATTTAGTCGAGGAAGCCATACTAGAAGCAGAAGGTAGAGGCGCCAAGATTTTAAGTCTAGGCCTGCTGAACCAGGCAAGCATATTGCAATATTGAATTTTTATTTGTTTCATGCATTAAAGTCTTTATTCCATAACTATTGTTTGGATTTCGTTATTTGCCGTGCCTTCATGTTTTTTTAGAGTTGGGAACTTAACAGAAGTGGCGCTTTATACATCAAAACGAATCCAAAGTTAAATATGAAAGTAGTAGATGGAAGTAGCTTGGCTGTTGCTATAGTTATCAACAGCATTCCTAAAGGCACCACTGAGGTTTTATTCAGAGGCAGCCTCTCTAAAACTGCATATGCAATCGTTTCTGCTTTGTGCCAAAAGGGTATTCAGGTCTTTAAAATTATCTTGAATTCTTGAATCCCTAAGATTTTGTCTTTTCTCTATTTTATTGGAATTCTATAGAATATTCTTTGAACAACTTAAGCTGTATCTCAGGTATCTGCGTTTTATGAATTCGAAAGACTTAAATTGTCTTTCAGATCTCAGAGTGAAATAGCACTCTCAAAATACTACACTGAACGGGTAAAAATATTGTAAAAGTAACAGTAAATCTTGGTAGAGTTTGTTCAATAACGCAACTTTAGAATGATTGCTGTGGTTTCTTTGTGCGAAGGTTTGGATAGTTGGAGATGGACTATCCAAAGAAGAACAACTCAAGGCACCAAAGGGTACATTGTTCATTCCATACTCTCAATTTCCTCCGAAGAAAGCGCGCAAAGACGCCTTCTACAGTCACACTCCGGCATTGGTGGCTCCTCCCGCACTCGAGAATCTGCACTCCTGCGAGGTTAGAACAATTTTACCAAAATATACACTCACTTATTCTGCATGACTATTAACTCAAGAATTATATTATTTAAAAAAAGCAGTCCACTAGTTGACTGTTTGATCAACAGCTACGATAATCTTGAACATTGTGAACTGATAAACTAAAATACAGTAAAACGAGCTAGAATGTCATCAATGCTGGTCCTAGGCTCTGGTCTAGCTCGAGTCTGCTCACTTGGCGCATTTGTCGTACATATGTGTTTGGTTTACTTATTTAGAAAAATTATTATTGATTGGTACCCCTTGATTTCCCCAGAACTGGTTACCAAGAAGGGCTATGAGTGCTTGGCATGTGGCTGGAATATTGCATGGCTTAGAAGGATACAACGTGCACGAATGCGGGGAGACCATGTTCGACGTTAACAAAATTTGGGATGATGCACTCAAACATGGATTTCGCCTTCTACCATTTGCAAGTAACTAATGATACGTGTATGCATCTGGCCTCAACCTACGCTTACTCGTATAAATTAAAGAGTAGTAAGCAATGCTTATTGTTATAACATGATTTTAGGAATTCCATTACTATATTGATTATGCTATGTTGTATTGATACATTTCCAATTAGCATGTATTGGATGACAAGTGATAAGCTTAAATTGTTGTGTATCGCTCGAAGGATTTGCAGTACAACTTTTTTTCATATAAATCAAATCAAAATTGAACCATAACACAGTAAATAAACTTCTACGTGCATGTTTCTAGCTCTGTGAATCAAAATTTCCAATTTTCTTGTCCGGAGAAAGAAACATTTGGTGAATCCGAATTTTTATTATCTTTTATTCAGGAGCTATCACATAAAAACCCCAAAGTTATGTTTGTTTTGAGACAATTTTGGGATAGATAACCTATTTGAAAGTTTCCTAGTGAGTAAGAAAATAAGCCCGCTAAAGACTCGTGGGCGTTACGATATATATCATAAATTAGATTATCCGCACAAAGACAATTAATACAAGTAAATTTTAATTCACCAGAAGAATTAAGAAAATAGAGTGGGAAAATGAGGAAGATTACACAAGAAACAAGTCTAGGATAACGACGATACTATACTTGCAAATATTATTTTAGAGCTGATATAGACATATTAATTAAGTATCTCCACCACCGGTAAAGTTATCGTGGGCACTAAAATCCGGACCGTATGTCTCCATACATGAGTAATGAAATGGCTTCATTAGTATCAGGATCTACAATTTTCTCAAAACAATTCCGAACCAACGAAACAAAATTTGATGCAAAATCACCCAAAAAATCGTTTCTGTTTTCACTCAAGGAAATAAATTGATCAGGGACTTCGATTCTGCATAAAGGGCACGTCGAACGAGACTCAAACCATGCATCAATGCAACCTGAATGGAAAAAGTGCGTGCACCGAGGCAGTCTCCGGTGAGTATCACCGCGTCAGATATCATTGAGGCATATGGAACAAAAGGCCGGAGAATTCTTGTCGAAGACGTAGGTGGCGGGGCCACGGTGGTCTTGGCTGTATAGTTTCTTGATCAGAAAAGATAAAGCGTTGGTGAATTTGGGAAGCTGATACGCCATCTTTCTTGAATTTTGGTTTTATGTTTTGTTGATTTTAATGGGGACCAAATTCGTTAGTCATATAAACGTGTATGAGATGGAAGTTGGAATAAGGGATTAACATTTATTTGCGATCTCATAGAGAAACGACACGACGGTACATTAAAAGATTATTTTGTCAAAAAACTTAAAAATCAAGCAAAAACGAAAATAAATAAAAAGAAGAGAATTTATTTAAAACAAAACATAAATAGACAAAAATAAGATAGATTGAATTCGAGCTAGAAGTTTTCGGATTCACCATCGTTATAACTTGCTCCTCATACATGCTCAACATAAAGAGTGGTCCGTCTCACGGATCATAATATGTGAGACGGATAAATCATACCCATATTCAAAATAAAAAATAATACTCTTAGCATAAAAAGTAATATTTTTTCATGAATGATCCAAATAAAATATCTGTCTCACAAATACGACCCGTGAGACCGTCTCAAACAAGTTTTTGCCCAACGTAAAATACTCGAATTTCATTGAATTGAATTTCCTTTTGTGATGGATATATATTATCCTTTGAAAAAGTGAGTTGAAATAATCTCAACTTTGTGTGGTTTGAATTTATTTATGTATTTTCGTTTTCTTTTCTTACAATATTTTAACGAATTATACAAGTATTTGGAAGTCAACATACGCCGGTGCTCGTGGGCTGTTGAGGCAGTAGAATTTGACTTCTACCCCACATTGGTTCCCACATTGGTTTGTTAGTCACCAAACAAATTCATCTACGACGGTTGGCTATTTTAATAATCGAAAATATTTTTTAAAAGAAACACTAATGAGTCCAAAAACAATAAATAGAATTGATGAAATTAAAAATAAAATATTTATTTTATCCGAGCTACATGATTTGCATATGTACGCTATTATGTTTGTCGTGTGAGCCACTTCTTGATTGATGTGAGTCAGAATGTTGTATATGTTAGAACAATTTTCATAATTATTTAGTTTGTCGATAACGAACAACTCTTTGGAAACAACACCTTGTTTCATGATTGATTTTCATGAAAGGATGCAATGTTTGATGAAGAGTCGCCTCTGTTCTGAATCGAATTTTCGTTTCTATATATATGACATCATTAGATCAAGAAATTCATTTTTGTTTGTGTTAGATTCTGATTTGATTTATTCACCTACAAATACAGAATATCTTCAGTGTATCTTGAGAGAAATTTTTCATATCCCTATGATTAAAGTGAGGGAGAAAATATTTTTTAAAAGAAAGCGTTGCAAACGTGTCTTGGAATTCATTCACAAATTATTTGAAATATCTACTCAACATGTACGACAATTCATGTGAGTCACGTATTATTTCTCTATAGTCGAAGTCAATGTGTTGCATAATGAAATTTTGATATGTTATTTTATCATTTTGTTTTTCTTCAGAATTTTAGAATTCTACATGCACATACATTGATCATTTGTTGTGGTGGCTTTGATTGTTACTCTTGAGGTCAATTCAGTGATTGGAATATTAGAAGTGTGTTGAATAATTTTTGTTTCATATAATGATCTAGATGAAAGAATAGAGTACGTGGAAGAGATTGTCGAGAACGACGATGAACTGGGAAGTTGATTCGTAGGGCTTGAAGAAATTGGATATTTCGTTTTGGGTTCATTAGAATTTTTTGGCTTTAAGTTGAGTATCTTATCCATGGAAATTTTATTGATTATTGATTATTTTGTGATGCACATACTTCTTTTATTTGTTGTTTTGAATATTAAACCAGATAAATAATATTAAACTGGATAAATAATTTTGTTTTGATCGGTTTGACATTCGACGCAGCTCGTTCATTTCGTCGTCGCAATACCTTCGTGTTAAGTTACTACTGATTGTTCCGTTGTATCTTGAGAAACAGTCGTCCGATTAGATTCTCGAAACACATACCAGAAGAGACAAATTTATTTTAAGAACGTTGTATTTCATGCAGACATCGATTTGTTTTACTGTTTTTGTTTTGCTTATTATATTTTCTCACGACACTGATTCCTATTCAGTATTAGCCGAACAAAGCTGAACACATTTCTATATACTGTTCTAGTTTTGGCGTTGGCCAGTTTTCTTTTTGATCAAGTATCTGTTTTAAGTGGATAAAAACAAATTCGAATTTTTCAAATAATGATAACTTAGGACCACAAACTGGCCTCTCATTTTACTTGGGCCTAAAATACAACGGTGTCTACGGGTGAACTCGTGGTCCAGGGTTTACAACGGCAACTTGGTGCCTAACATGCTACCTCGGCATTTAAATTCGTACTTCTGTTAGTTATTACACAATTTTGAATTTTAAAAAATGCAAACATTTATAAAGCGTAAGTTATTATTGATAAGCAGTTGAATCATCTATTGGATATATAATTTTGATATGATTCATCACTCACTTCATTAGTGTGAACAAAAGTGAGCAACATAGCGATTAAAAAGCTTTCAGTGAGACAGTTAAATAGGACGGTGTCAGCTCTAGCTATTAAATAAATTTAAAGATGGTTGTTTAATTCTCGTCCCTCGAATCATAAATGGACGGGTTGCATATCCCATCTCGAGTTTTCTTGGGCCTTTCGCTTTTTTAATGGGCATCCACAAACGCAATTCGGATTTTTTTGAAACAAAATTGCATCTTCTATATTGTTATAGCACTGAGTCCATGAGTGAATATGTATGTATATTTCTTAAATTTCAAGATAGAGTAGGTGCGACTTAAATTCTTGTCAATAAAGAAAAAGAAATAGATGATATGAGAACTTATTGTTTGAGATTGAAATATACGATTACATTTGTTAAAATACAACGTGGAAACTCGACGACTTGAAAACTGGAGAGAGTTGTATCAAAGTATTGAATATCATTAAATGAATAGTGACTTTTGGTCATTTGTTTGATGTTGGTAGGGCAGCCCACGAAGAATTTGGTGCATAACCAAGTCACTCATGCAAGGGCTCATTATTNAAAAGCCCATGAAAGATATTTTATTTTCTCTAATAACGTTTGTCTTGTATGCGGTGGTGATAAAAATAAAAATAAAAATAAAAATACATAAAAATAAAAAATAACCAGGGGTGAAACCGTCATTGCGACAAGTGGGGTCAAACGTCAACGGTCGCTGAATCAGTGGATGGGATAAGGGTTGCAACTCTGCTTACCGAAATCCGCGAGCTTCCGGGAACGATTCTTGCAAAACGACGGCGCTGCAGAGAGGTGTGGCTTCTGCGGGGCTCTCACCTCTCCGGCCACCATTATATCCGGCGGAGCAACCTTCTGGCTCGATTTCCGGTTTGGGCTGGGCCGAACCAAGGGGCTTAGGCAAAATGCCAAACCCGATGCATTCCTGCTGTGCGACGCCGTCCTCCCTTTGCAACGCCGCGTAGCTGGTGTCCTCCTCGGTGTCTGCTTCCACCCCTGAGAAGACTCCGACGAGTATCCGCTAGATACGTCGCGGCAATGCTCGTCATCCTCCACGTTGGATGGCGACATTCCTCGGCCGGCTTTGCTCGAGTATTCTTCGACAGAACAGGTCCGAACCTGCTTTTTCCGGCGACCGGGAACAATCATGGAGAACCAAGATGGAGAATCCGCACACGAATCAACCGGCACGCCACGATCGGAGATCGGGCCCGGTCTCCAATCCAAACCCGTTTTGTCCGATTTCGATCTGAAAAGCCCGAGTAAAACTGAAGAGAACCTCCCCTTGGTACTACTCTTCTTGTCCTTATCTATTGCCATCGCTACAAACCCATTAGGACCCACCTGAGGCGTACTATAGTAGCGTCGATGGTGGCCTTGAATCTGCCAGGTGGCTGCAGAATCGGACTTCCGATGGGAAACATAAGGAGAAACTGATCGAGGGAAGACGAATGGCGGCAGTTGGGCATCCGATTTCCGGCAACCTTGCTGACCGTGTTGAAAAAGGGCTTCTCTCTGAGCTTGAACCTGGGCCGCAATAACTGCGACGAGGCGTTCCCGGATACAGGAGGCGCAGACCCCGACGTCGCTACTCGGGTCAATCGGATGTTTCTTGCACTTCATTTATGTATACAAACACAACACTGTGTATCTTCTAAATGTGCGTACTTTGATCGCTGTACACTCAGTGAGAATGTCTGTTCGTGTGTGTGAGGAGAGGAGGAATTCTACAGTTGGGGCTTTGTCTTCTTGCTTTGTTATTCTGTTGAATAGAGAGAACAAGCAGAAGAATAAATAGAATACAGCAAAGAAAGGAAGGGAGCTTTTTAGTTTTAACTTTTGAAGAGACACAGGCCAACAACCGTACTGCTCGTTATTTATTTATTTTGTTTATATATTTTAAGAGTATCTCTTTTGAGAGACGGTTTCACGAATCATTATATGTGAGACGGATCAATCCTAAAGATATTTACAATAAAAAGTAATACTCTTAACAGAAAAAATAATAATTTTTCATTGATGACTCAAATAATAGATTCGTCTCACGAAATACGATCAGTGAGACCGTCTAAACAAATGTTTACTTTATTTTTAAATATTCAATTTTTTTAAGTTTATTAAACTGGTCTGAAATTCAAAGGGCAGCCAGATTTTTTTTAAAAAAAAACTTCAATATCAGTTTCTATGTGAAAATACTATAAAAATGTACTTTTTCAAAAATATTTTTTTTAATAAAATAAAAATAATATCCAAATCCAATAACATGAATTTGGTATAGAATATTTTCCTTTTAAAAAAGTTTGATATAAATCAACTGTACCGTTCAAAATTGCACTATAATAAAAAAATTGATCGATCAACTGAATCACTCGTCACAAATTAATACTAATAAATTCAATGGGAATATTAATTAATATTATGTAAAATGTCAAGAGTTTAAAAATAATAATTTATTTGTATAGTTGAGTTATAATATAATAGGTAATAAAGTTCCATTATCACTGATATAAAGCAAAGAGAAAGCGATGGAAGCTGTAATGAATACTTAATGTTGGTTCATTGGATATATCCAGCCGTAACCTTTTCTGAGATTGCGTGAAATCTTTCCAATTAAATTTGATTATTCTTTCAATCCAGTGAAAAAATAATATTTTGTGATTTAAAATGTACGTTTTGGTTTCTAAATATGAATTTCCTTGACAAATTTATATTGTTTCGTTAATTTCTTGGTATATACAACCTCAAGATTTAGCTATAGTCGGCAATATAATAAAGTCAAGGGGAAAAAACACACGAATGTACTACATGTCAATATACATGGATCCATAGGCAAAACGTCTAAAAAAGGCTACAGATTTGATGGTATTTATTTGTTGTTGCTACCTTTGAATTAATTAAAGACAAAAATGCAAGTACATGGAGAAAAAAAATAAAGTTACGAGTTGAATTTGTCTAACCATCAATTAATCTTAAGTTCCCTCATTTATGGAAATATTGTAAATTTAAGGATGATTAACCTTAAATTAGTGTCGCTAATCAACTTATAAAACAGTTTATCTGAAGGTATATATTATTAAGGCAAAAACTTGTATGAGACGGTTTCACGGGTCGTATTTTGTGAGACATATCTTTTATTTGGGTCATCCATGAAAAAGTATTATTTTTTATGCCAAGAATATTACTTTTTATTGTGAATATCGGTAGGGTTGACCGGTCTCACAGATAAATATTCGTGAGACCGTCTCACAAGAAACCTACTCTTGATATTAATTGGAAAGAACTAAGAATGACTTATTCAAAATTATAGATTAATTTGACTTTTTTTATATAAAAAAAAAACTTATTTTGAATGAATCCTTCATTATGAAAAGAGGAAAAAGATCGATAACGTGCAAAAACAATTAAATTCAAATGGACAATTTTACAAGTGGGGTGGGTTCCATGAGTCCAAACCCTCTTCATGTCTTTGATATATTTCATTTTCTTGCATTAATCTTTATTAGTTGGCATGAAAGGGTTCGAACTTGTAAAGGGCAAAAGAGTTTGGCCATGGTTAGTGGTTGCTGAAAAAGACATATCATCTTGTTGAATCTTCCTTTAGTTCCTCTCAGCATTGGCTGGAGCATTATTGTTCACTAATGAGAGGGAGAGTCAAAATAAATAAATTTTTGTTTAAGGATTTTTTGTTATTTCAAGAATAGTCATAGCATCGAAAAATATAATCGGTGATATTCATGCAACTCATATATTGTAAAATATACTATCAAACAAATCGCAACATGTTAATTCTTACGTCAATTGCACAAGTTGCAGATCATTGATCAAACACTTATCTTTGGTTCGATGATAGATACGAAATTTTCAAACCAATCGAACAACCGAATCATTACTTTTCTATCATTGTCAATTTATGTTTGCAACTTGTAATATATACAATTGAGTTTGGAAATTAATCTTGAAAGATAAAATTACCTAAATCAATGAACAAAAATAATTATTAGTAAAGCATTAGTTAGGCAAGACAACTATCATCATCTCCAAACCTTACATTAAGATAATGTGTTGTCTCTTTCAGTTCAAGTCTAATAATGCCATTTTCCATTGGCTTTAAGCTTTTGCCTTCATCCCATGATTGTAGTTTCAAATCTTTCAACCCTAGAAGATTTGGCAATTTTGTTGTTTTTCGATTTTTGCTTTTCATATATCCTTTTCTATATTTGTTTTTCAATTAAAGGATGAGAAATAATAATGAGTAAGCCCCTCCTTCAGATATTATAGCAAAAGAAATATTTAAAAATTAAAATTTTAAATTATTTATTGATAGTTGCTTTTTTTTTTTTGAAGAATTTAGAAATATTTGCTAAATAAAATATTTTTTTCCAAATTAAATGTTTTTGCATCTAAAGTGAATTCTCTACTACGTTAATGATTATTGTGAAATGGGATTCCATATTTGTGACCTGATTGACTTAATTTCAAAAAATTTGTTGAAATTGTCTTACGAATCAATTTTTAGAGACAAAAATATTACATATAAGATTTAAACAATATCGTC
Source organism: Primulina huaijiensis (assembly GCF_012295235.1). Lineage (NCBI taxonomy): Eukaryota > Viridiplantae > Streptophyta > Magnoliopsida > Lamiales > Gesneriaceae > Primulina > Primulina huaijiensis. The sequence continues at coordinate 1,488,041 of NC_133319.1, read as the reverse complement.
TGAAGTCAATTCATAAGTGAGAATATTATTACATTTGAATTTCTCAACGGAAATTAAATGCTTCATATTCTTTAATATTTTGTTCTTCGCTTTATCGTATTTGACCCGCCAATATGATGTATCCGGGATATTTCTTTTTCAAGTACAAGTGAGTGAATAAAATATCCAAAATCAAATAAGCATAATTAATACTTAAATGTTCAACATAGAAATTCATACTCAAATTAATACTTTTTTTGTGTGATTTGATTTTATTTTCTTAACGTAATATATATTATGAACTATTTAAAGAAGTAGTAGACATCTTGTTAGACGGTCTCATGGATCTTTATTCATGATACAGACCAACTATGCTCATATTTACAATAAATATATCTTTTTTCACGTGTGTCACAAATAAAATATTCACCTCACAAAATAATACTTTAATTTTATTTTAAACTCGTTTAAACTGATAAAACTTGGAGTCGCTTCATGCCGTTTAAGAACCTTGATTTTAATAGATGACAACCTATTAAAAATTATTTATTTAGACTAATGGATTATCCAATTTCATTCCACTTTATTTGTTTAAATTTATCTGTATATACATTGAATCACGATCAATAATTTAAATATATGGAATATAGACATATCCTCGATTTACAACAAATATGCATTGTTTTTCGAACGAACGTAAATTTTGGTAGATCAAATTTCAACAACAATCCTTTGTAAATATTTAATTTAACGATCAAATCTATTAATACTAAAATAACATTTTGTTTATGTACCGGAATTACGTGCGGCGGAGCACTTTTTCCGGCACGTGCTATTATACATATATGGTAGCATTCTCATTCCCTAATATTATTTTAAATTTCGTCAAACTTAATTAACTATCATGATACTTCCACTAATAATAATGGATTAATCATAGGTTTACCTAATTTTATTTACTTATTGATTAATTTTAAGATATAGTGCTTGCGCAAAATGCAAAATACAATTTTAAAATTAATTTTAGAATTTGAAAATAAAGAATATATATTGCTAAAAAAAACATACTCCTATGTTCTGAATATTGGGAAATGTGATTTTAAACCTAAAAATTTATGGAATGTTCTTTTAAAAAATACTAAAACAAAATAGAATAGTTCAATTGCAACGATTATGTGGTGGGTAGAACATATTTTGGCGCAGATTTGGGACATAAAATGTCAATATTCTCTTGATCATTCCATGCATGTTACCACAAATAATTCACCTAATTTAATTCGAGATTAAGCGCCTAACAAAGTTGGTATATGCTCCATCGAGAGTAATTTTCTTTGTATCTCAATATCATGAGTAGGTCTCTTGTGAGACGGTCTCACGGATCTTTATATATGAGACGAGTCAATCCTAACGATATTCACAATAAAAAGTAATACTCTTAGTATAAAAAGTAATAATTTTTCATGAATGATCCAAATAAGATATCCATCTCACAAAATACGACCCGTGAGACCGTCTCACACAAGTTTTTGCCCAATATCATTATATCATGTGAGACCTTCATATATCTCGATAAAAGTTGACATCAGATGTTCATAATCCAATAACTAGAATTTCTCCATATTTCTTTTCTTTTCCTCCTTCCACGCGAGACTCCACCACGTGAGTGGTAACAATTAGTGTTCGAATGGCTCGTTGACTCAATATGCGAGCGAGCGTGATAATTACCAAAACTGGACTAATTCTGTAATGATTAAGGCGGTTAATTTCGGGGAATTTAGATCGCCATCGCTTGCTAGTGCCCACTGCAAAATTCCAAGCATTAACCGAAAGTGTGTCGGCCTGATCATCAGTATCTACGACTACGAAATACATATATTTGATAAAAAGACCTTTTATATTTGTCTTTTATCGCTTACAGCATATAATATCTCATAAATCACCACGACGTTATTGTTGAACTTGAAAGAAATCAACACGATAATACGTTGGACCAAACTTAATTAATGTAATATAATTATCGGAGTGCCCGAAACTAGATCGATCACTATTATTGGCATATGCGTTGCGTGTTTATAATATAATCTAAAAATATTATTGGTTGCTTAATATATTTTAATTTTGCAAATAATGGTTTTAAATATGAGTTTCTATGTTTAAATAAATAATGGTTAAATACATTTAAAAGTCATTTAACAAATGTAGATCGGTTGAAAGAAATATGGAGAAACATTGGAGAGAGGTGTTAAAAGTATTGATAAGTGCATAAAATAAAATCTCTATTTATATAGAACGTGAGGGTAAAATTGAAAAGATTTTTAGTGCGTTAGGTCATATCAAAATCTATACTCTAATTATCTCAAGCTTTAAAATATAATAATAATAACAAAAATAATAATGGCAAAAACTTGTGTGAGACGGTTTCACGGGTCGTATTTTGTGAGACGGATCTCTTATTTGGGTCATCCATGAAAAAATATTACTTTTTATGTTAAGAATATTATTTTTTATTGTGAATATTGGTAGGGTTGACCCGTCTCATAGATAAAGATTTGTGAGACCGTCTCACAAGAGACCTACTCAATAATAATATAGACAGACTTTGCTTAGTTGTAAAACTCTGCTTCTCGTAACATACAAGTACACATGAATTAAAAGGAATACAGCTTAACGACGACTTTACTGAATCCGATGAATTGAAATACTCATGCAATCGCAGACAAAATTGGAAAAAACTTTACATATTAATTTATGAACAATAAAATATGACAGCGTACGTAACGAATAAATTCAGTTCGTGATATTCCTTCCAGATTGCTGTTGCGACAGAGACGCATTCGCGTTGCTAGATTTGAGGTTGACATAATGACATCAACCATGTCTTCTTGCTTAGCGGATGATAGAGTTTCCATCCTAGGCAAGGCTGCAGCAATCTTCCTGAACAGCGCCTGATATAGCAGAAAGATGCATGTAAAAACTGAAGGACGATTAAAGTTATTTATCAGAAGGAAAATGGTTTTGATGCTTCTCACCTTTATGTTGAAGACAGCTTCTGCGCTAGTCTCCATGCGATGTGATGTGACCGGATAAAAATAGATTCAAGATGAGTGGACAATTTCATCGGGTCGGGTTATGCAAATGATGAGGGATGAGAGCACATCTAGATATCTCCAAACCAGATATTTTTTTCCTAATAAAAATCTAATGCTTACCTGCAAACATGAAGATAACCACGTGAATCAAGGGGTGTACGTTCATCGGTCGATTCGGTTCGGTTTTCGGTTTTTTATTTCGGTTTTCGGTTTTACAAATATATAATCCGATATCCGAACCATTTTTCTTCGATTCGGTTCGGTTTTCTACCGAAATGGTTCGATTATTTCGGTCGTTTATTTCGACTTTGATACAATTATTTAAATTAATAAGATAAATATATTGTAAAATATAATATGTTATCTTTTTACATTATTTCTTAGTAAAACTTACATTTAAATATAATGTCTAAATAAATTACATAAATAACAATCAACTAAATATTATTCAAAATAATTCATCATTCACTAATATCATCCCAAAAAATATATAATAAAAATAAAATTATTAATTTAATGAAATTTCGGTTTTTTCAGTCGATTCGGTTTTGACATATATAATCCGAAACCGAACCAAATAAATTTCGATTTTAACATTTATATCCGAATTATAAAATTCAGTTTTCGGTTCGATTCAGTGTTCAGTTTTTTCGGTTTTATCCGAAGTTTGAACACCCCTAGAATGGGCGTTGAAGGGATGTCCGGCGTGACCACTTCGATGCTAAAGTCAGCAGGTGAATAAAGAAAATTGATGTAGCAAGGAGAAATGTTGTATTGATGGTGTCTTTTTTGGGAGAGTAAATGATGGGGTAGAATATATATGAGACCATGAATGCCTTAATGTTGAAACAAATCTGGTATTTATAGAAAGAAAGACAATGATGACCTTGTTTTCAGTACCCACTTGTTAATTATGACAAGATGGTTGCTCATACCCTGCTTTCTAACACGCCAAATTGTCACTTTCGCTTTGTCAAATCCATGTGATTCTGACACCAATGATTACCAAGATAAGGTATCTCATACTTGTGCACTCGAGTGAGGTGCTATTATCGAGGTAACCCAGATAGAGAACTATCACCCGAGAACTCATCTGGAAGCCCGGCTTCTGACAGCTCGGGAAGATGATGTCTCGGGCAGTATCTTGTCCGACTATTATCAAACCGACCCAAAACTTGTCAGGACCTAACTCATTACCCGAGATCATCAAGTACCCTCCCCCGGTATCACGATGGATATATTTTGAGCGACATGACTATTTTTCAATATTTGAAAGCATTTAAAAGATTTATAGAGTGAAAATTGTGCTATATTTGAAAGATTACTATACAATTTAAATGTCTGTCCTCTGTGTGGCATGGTGTAAACTCTAAGAAAATTTTATATCACCATAATTGTCAGGCACGAGACAGGACGCCCGACTGTATCAATTATATATATATATATATATATATATATATCATAAAATAATTTGATTTCTTCTTGCATTCACCATGGGGCTACCTCACAAATTTTCAATTATTTCTCACCTTGTCCTCACTTTTCACACCAGCTCTAACTTCCTCTCACTCTTTTCATCCCAATCCATACCATAATCCTCCACTCAAAGTGAAACACTATGTGAAGCTCACCTTGCAATGTTTTACTTCTTCCATAATCTTATCAGGCTTTTGGCCTTTGTTTGAGTAGGTAGACGATTATAAGAGACTTCATGATGACAGGTTTTCTAGTAAGTTGTCTGAACAAACAGTTTACAGCTTTTGGCCCAGTGCAATTTATTTCTTTTGTCACTAGAGGGCCGGTGGTGTGATATTGTGGGTGGTTAATAGTCACCTGCTTACAGTCGCATTTTAAGAATAATAAACTAACTTGTACTTTGCTAAACCTGAAAACGGAGCCATGAGTTAAATTTAGGTCGGTAAAATCATAGACTGTGGATCTCCACGGAAAATGATTGGAGGTAAGCCGCGGAATGGTTCCGGTATAAATTTGTAGGACTCGACTATTTGCGCATTTGGGTTTTGCGAAACGAGCGCACTTTAGCATACGCTTGTGTTTTAGGGAACTAAACATTAGTTTAAGTCATTTTGGTTCACGGCCGCACAAGTTCTCGAGTTCTATACTTAACTATAATTAGTGTTTCGTGGTATTTCATAGTAAATTTTTTTATATGTTTGATATTTTTTGTGTGAAAAATATTGTTTATTTTATTAAAACATGATATTTAGATAATATTTACTGAGATAGTTTTTACTTTTAGATAAGTTATAGATAATTTGGAGAAAATATTAGAAAAAAATAGAGAAGTACAAAAATTACTAATAAACTCACACCAACAAAGTTAAATAACAAATATTATAAAATTTAAAACTGTTAGTTAATATGAGTTGCTCAAATTTAATAATATAAGTATAATATACATATTTTTTTAATTAACAAATTATATTATATATCTAATTTACAGATATTTAATAATTTAGAACATCACAGATATATCTCATTAATACTAATTAAATACATTATGGATATTTGATCTATTTAAGGTAACTATTTCATTTCAATTATTTTAAAATATGAATAACAAACCAAGCGCGTTTCATATTTATGTATACAATCCGAAACACTTAACTTCCATACAAAAAAAATAAGTTAAACGTAATTTTTTATGCCTCAAAATACAAATTAAAGTTGTTATTAGAAATATAAAATATATTATACTATAATGACTATTACTTAGTCAAACATTATTTACTAATAATCAATTTCAGGGCATGCAGGAAATTAATGAGAAATAAGGTATATAAAACGTGGTAAAAATATATATTTATTTTTATGTTTAAAATTTTCACAGACTGGGAAATTGCTGAAAAATTCCAGTACGCCGGAATACGCTGCAAGTCCGTCTTTTCTTATGTGTTTAACACAATATTCAGTGATTGCTCGATGTGATACATTGTCTTTTTGAAGTGTACAAGCACCACCTTCACGACCATTTATTTAATTTGTTTGCTACTTTATTTTATAAATTTTAGGGATAATATGTTTTCTTATTCGTGAATTCGGTCCATTATATAATTGAATTTCAGTTTTAGTCGTATATCTTTTAATTTTTAGTAATTTTAGTCATTTTTTAGTTAGAGTGTTGACGTTATACTGCAACGTTAGCGACGCATAAAAAAATTTGATACAATCGCTAAAAAAAATAAAGATATTTGACTAAGACCGAATTTTGATAACATGACATAAAAGATCAAACTCACAAAAAGATAAATATAACAAAATCAGTTTTTCCTAAATTTATTTTTAATTCTAAGGATCATATAAATAGATTTACCTAATTATTATTGTCGACACTTCAAATATATATAGCATGTTTGCCAAGAAACGACAATGACAAAAGGAAAGCTCACCCACACGTCAGGAAATAAGCATTTTTCATGTTTTGTCAACAAATACAAATATGGAAATTAGATTTTAAAAAAATTATTTTTAGAAAGCCTATCTTGTATAGATATAAATTTTTTTTTAAAAAAAAGAAACATCTAAAATTAAGATGCAGAGGAGAGAATATAATTACATTTTTTTTAATACTCTTTAAAATAAAAATATACATATTTTTTTAACAATCATATTCAAATATAAAACTAATTTCATTTTAAAAACTGTAATTAAATAAAGTATTTTCAAAGCTGAATTTTTTTATATCCAAAGATAATTTTGAATGTAACCTCTCAGAAAGAGCAAAAACTTGTGTGAGACGGTCTCACGAGTCGTATTTTGTGAGACTGATATCTTATTTGGGTCATCCATGAAAAAATATTAATTTTTATGTTAAGAGTATTACTTTTTATTGTGAATATCGGTAGGGTTGACCTTATTTTTGAGATCGTCTCACAAGAGACCTTCTCTTCGCAAAGATAGGCTGTTGAAAATTTGCGAACGGAAATATTTTTCTTGTTAGTTTTAACAGTAAAATCCTCATATAATAATTTTTATACCGTCGCGTTTTTATTAAAAGTGCACTAATTTTGTTTCCTTGTAAATGATTATTATATTTAATTTTACGCAGCAGATAATCAGAGAAAAATTAGTGTTAATGATTAGCTTGACATTATAATATATCGGATGGATTAGAAGCCACTCTTCCATTGAATTATATCTCAAGAAAAGTAACTTGCATGCTAGGGATTATTAATGTTCAACGCCGGTACATTGATTGCATCGCCATGTATATTATCAATACGATATATTCCAACAACAAATAGCAGCCTATTTTTTAAAATAATTTTCAGATTTCATGAGTTAATTATTATCTTATAAAATCATCTAATGAAATTTTTTAAATTGATTCTTACATTAAACATCATGAGTAGGTCTCATATGAAACGTTGTCACATATCTATATAAATGAGATGAGTTGACTCGATACATAATTATGAATAAAAGTTATATATATATTTGACATAAAAGTAATATTTTTCATGAATCGATTTGAGTTGGATATCTGTATCACAAAAAAAAAAAATTGATAACTTCGACCTAAAAGTATTGGTTTTCATGAATCGGGTTGAATTGGAGATCTGTATCGAAAAATTGATCTTAAGACGGTCTCATAAGAGTTTTCATGAAATATATGTCATTTGGATAGAAGATTTATTTATGTATTCGAAAGTCTTTAATTTGTTCTCTAAACTGATAAAAACATTTGCAATAACTCTTTTCAAGTCGAAATAATAATTAACTTAATCAAACACGTTAATGAAAATCAATATTACACTTTCATACTTGAATTTTCAGTTATATTACACAAATAAATTACCACCGTTGGATTGTATTAAATTTTTTTTCAAAAAAGCTAAATACCATAAATTCACTGTAAGATAATAGGGTTTCACATACTGACTTATTTTAAGGTATTAAAAATATTTTTTTAATTCTTTTTTTACAAGAAAAAAATGATTATTTTAATAGCGGAATTAATAATAAATCCATCTTCCATACAACCTTGTACTGCAGTTGGTGCAACCCGAAGATCCCGCCTGAATGATACGCATAACCGAAAGCGCCACCGCTGAAAGCTGAAACGAGTCCTTATTCCTCTTTGTCAATGGCGAAACCACACCTTCCTTCTCCCCAAACCCATCCTCGCAGGTCGTGGCGGCTTCCATGATCGAACTTATCTGAATATTAGCGTCATCGAAACGCTTGCTGTTGTAATATCTCATGGCCAGTTTGACGGTCGGAATGGCATCCGAGTAAAGATCGAAGCAATCATTCAAACACTGCCTCACATAAGGATCCCATTTCTTGGTTTTGAGCAACTGTTTGATGTAACAACGAGTATCGGTGACGTTGTACCGGACGAGCCGGATGGAGATCATGCCGAGGCCATGCAGGGCGGCGCATTGGCTGGCGGGGGCGGCTTGCAGGGAAGTTGTGCAGAAACTGTAGTTGATGTTTGGGTCGTTTTTGGAGGAGGTTTGGCATATCGAGTGGATTAAATTCTGGGATTTTACGGCTTGGATTGTGATTAGGAATGCGAGGAAGATGGTTGAAGATGGGAATGAGATGAAAATTTTCATTTTTTCCTTGTGTTTTAGTGGCTTTTTTTTTTGGTCGATGTGTTTTTTGTCACTTGTTTTGTTGCGAGACATAGTTTAAATAGCAGCTGGCGATATTGATACACGTCATACAACTTACATATTAAATACACCATTTATAAATCAATTAGGATTTGAGCCTGCGTGAATTTTTTTAAAAAATAGTAAATTAATTTGGATTTTCGGGTATTTTAAAAAGAAAGAAATGGGTTTTTTTTATTGGAGAAACATAATTTATGATTTTTTAATGTAAAATATTATGTATAGTCGGTTTTTTATTAGAGAAAAAAATAATTCCCATGAAATACATCAAGATACAAAGGATAAGACCATCTCCAACCACAAAATCTATTTTTGTGCAAATTTTACATTAAAATAATGTGATTTCTGCACCAAATACAATATTCATCTTCAACCCATCTACTTCAAATCTTACTCTAAAAAAGAATATTCTCAAAATATTATTTTTTATTTGATTTATTTAATTATTTTAAATATATTATTGAATATATTATTATTTAAAGATATCTAATTATTAAAATAATATATTATTATTATTATATAAATAATATTTATAATTTTTAATATTAATATTTATAATTAAAAAAAACAAAAAAAATTTAAAAAAAAATAGGGCCCTGCGCCAAATTGGCGCAGAGGGGAAATGGAGCTGCTCCGTTGGAGAACCACCCTTGGAGATGCCCTAAGTGGCATTTAGAAAACCAAAAAATGATACAATAAATGTAGTGTTTTTTTTTAAAAAAAAAAAATTGGAAGGATCGATAATTTACAAATAAGAGTTTAGATTGTATGGGTTTTAAGTTTTTTTAATATTTTCTTTTTAAAAAATATTAAGTAGATAATTAGAAGATATTTCAAGATTCTTAAATTGGGTCAAAAATCAGACAAATAAATCAATATCTGATTTGTTGTACTGAATTTTTATTTATTTTTATATTATATATGTAATTGAATTATTTATCCTAGAATTGTAAGTCCAAACACATAACTTTTTTTGCACAATTGAATGTCGCGGTCCAATCTATGCTTCATGGTTTACATTTGTTTTGGTGCTGATGATGATGCATTCCATTATACACACACACACACATACATATATATTTCAAATTATTCTGCCCGAAAAATGAGAATACGATCATGTTAACCACATATAAATTACTAAAATACAAATAAAATCTTCCATCCCTGCCAGCTCAAAAAAATCGTTTGAAGAGATTATGAATAACATTTTAGGATCTGGCAAACAAATCTTGGAGCTTTTAAAGGAAAACAAATTTGATATGCTGCACACATATTGTGAACACTTAATTATGTCAGTATCAATAATTGTCATTCATATATTGAATGTATAATTTTGATATTCATGACACAAAATAGATGAGTGTCACATCATCGGAACTTATGTAAGTATGCACGGTAAGTGTGCAACATATCAAAACTGTTTTAAGGAAAGCACTATTATGACTTCTTTAACAGATCATTAAGAGCAAATCCGTCCCGATTTCCGTCAATATAACCAATTTTAGATTTATAATGGACTAGGCAAGCTTGGAGTAAACTCCTTGTATTTCCATTATTTAAGTTACTTTTCTCCAAACTATAAATTAAAAGACCCCTAATATTTCTTGCTTGTAAGCATCTACCAAGCCATGTTTCAATGTGTACTATATATAACTTTATATTACATGTTTCCTTCCATATACCTAAAGCATGGGTTTCTCAAACCTTCAAGCCATCAATACTTGATCCCTAATACCTCCATAATTAAATGATGGTGGAATTTTTTAATGCCAATATATGTCGTTTTGTATAGATTTGGAAAGATCGTTAAAACATTTTTTTTAAAAAAAAAGTTTTATCTGCTCTCAAATCCATAAATTAAGCACTTAAATTAATTGTAAAAACTTAACCAAACAGTAATATTTTTTCTTTTAAAAAAGTTTAATTTTAGGTCCAGATTCAGTCCTACATAAAAATATATTCGAGGGACAAAAAATGTTACGTGTTCGATATTATTTATCGAGTGGCCTACCTTGACGTAATAAAACGCAAGCAAGGGCATTTGGCCATGTTATTATTATTTTACGTGAAATTTAATATGTGACCACCCTTTAATTTATTTTTACCCATCCAAATTTAATCTATAACAAATTCAAATTTTGCCAACCCACAAATAAATTCTATAAAATTTTCAAACACAAAAAACTAGGTAAAATTTGAATCTCCCCCCCCCCCCCCCCCCACCCCACATTAATTTGATTCTAAATAATTGCTATTAGAAAAACATACCCATGACATTTTTTTCCTTATATATATTTTTATTCGGGATTGAATTTGGAAATAAAAGATGTTTTATAAAGAAAATGCGTATTTTTTTTTTGCTGATATGCAAGGGGCAATAGTCATTAATACACTAAAGTGACACCCTGAACTAAGCCATGCGAGGCGACAATATGAGCAAGCCCGTTAGTTTTGTGTCTGCAATGTTGGACCTCAAATCTGTACGTAGGTATTCTTTTATTTTGTCTTGAGAAATCTCGATATAGAAATAAATGAACCAAATATCTAAAAAAAAATAGTCGAAACAAGAATTTGTCTATTTTTCCTTAAAACGATATTGTCCCGCCCCGTTGCTCACGGTTGTTGGCAATTCGTTTGCTAAGATACAATGATTACGACTTTAAAACAATAGCACTACAAATTTTAAAGCACACGAACTTTAAAACGTTTGGAACGCTACGAAGATCACATGCAATCATTCACTCTCTCTCAAGTCTCATTCAAAATTCTCTCTCCTATAAAAATAAGCATATTTTTCTTAAATATTCTTCAAATCACTCTAAAAAAAGGAGAAATCTAAGATAATGCAACACCTAGCGTCAAAGAAAACAACAATATATTAAATTTGACAAATGTTTTTTTGTTGTGAGCTTTTATTGTGCCCAAACATATTAAATTTATTAATTTGATTTTGAATCTTGATTATTGTTATATCTATTTTTATTTTTGTATGATTTGAGCTATATTTTATGTTATTATTTTCGAATCAGTTTGAATAAATGTTATAATATTTTGCATTCTACTTTATCATTAAAAAAAAAAACCGCAAAAATAATGAAATCGCTCGAAAATTGGAAAACAAATTTCACGTGTGAAACTGATTTTAAAATACTAACCGACTATATATGACAATTCAGTTTGAATTTTTTCATAAACACCACGAACCACACCGTGATCACCCGTAGCTCTAGGATACCATTGCAAAGCTACATATGTAATCACCCCTTCCATACATGATTATTCACTTCGACTTTGACATTGTTCTGGTTTATTTATAAGAAAAAATAGAAGGATGGATTTGTTTTGACCAAAAGGTAAATGCTTCTCGGATCTAAAGCCCAAATTGAATCGGTCCCTCGGGATTAGTAATATAAATAGAAGAAACCTAAAAATACAACTAATAAATCGTTATATCGATATTTACAATCATTATATCGCGAGATTTTACTGTTATATCACGAACTTTTGTATTCAATATATAGTGAGATTTTGACAATTTGAAGTTTTACATTGAATTTTTTGTGTTGTACAAATTGATGTACATGTAGTATCACTCATATAAATATTGATGTAGATTGGATTAAATTAATGCTCGAATTTAATTTCATTCTAATTGATCAGTAATGTCTCCAGTTTAATAAATTTACGAACTCCTGTTAATAAAAATCTGAAGAATATGTATTTTACTTTTTATCTATGATAACTTATCATTAATTTTTAAATATTATAATGTCACTTTAGATTCATGTCACATATAATTAATCTGAATAATAGAATCATTGACCAATAAAATGGGAAAAACGACAGAAAGTACGAAAATAAAATAAACAACAATAATAGGGCCAAATTGTAATTAACCGAAACTCAAAACAAACATAAAACCCCGTGCCCCCGCCCTTCGCTCTCATCCAAAAACTCACTTCACACTCCCAGATAAGGAATCCCACCAAACCCTCGTATCAAAATAGAAGGTTCGGCCGGCCTGAAAAATTACCCAGAAAATGGCGAATCTAAGAACAGCGATGGACGCAGCATTCTGGGACCTGAACGTTTCGACTCCTCAAGTTCTTGATGGTGTCTCAAGGGCTGTTCCAGGAGATTCTGCGCCGATTGATGGTGCGAGAGCCAGTAAAGCTCTCAGAATTCAGCAGTTATCTTTGTTGGGAAATGGGTTCCCTTTAGGCATCATTCCGTCCTTTTCTCCCTCTGCTAATCATAAAGAATTGGGCTCGTTTGCGCTGCAGTCACTTCTGGGCAAAGTAGTTTTTGGCAATTGGTAAAATTCCGAGCACCTTTGTTGTTCTGCGTCGGTAATCGTAATGACTAATGTGTATTTTGGTTTTCTTGTCGTGTTTGTTGATATGGTTGAGACTGCGCGTTATTGGAATTTGGCTTTGTGTTTATGTTTCATTCCCAGTGGCACTCAGAATTATTTCAAATTGCAATACATTTTCATCGATGTTTGTTAGGATGGTGGCGAGATGTAAGTATGTCCTTAGTTCATATAGCGGTCAACATAGTGGCCAATCACCAATGTGAAAAGAATTACCAACTTTTTTGTGATATCTTTAAATATACAAGTTTATAACATTCAGAATACATTAGGTTTCCAGGAACAGGCTATAATTATGGATCATTTCGGCATGGAAGCATTTTGAGCTGAATAACTGTGATTACAGATTTGAATTTGTTATTCTACATCTTAGGTTAAAATGTCTTTTTAGGAAGAGATTTCCCATAGTTAAAATTGTTAACTAAACAAATGTGACGAAGTTCTTTGATCTATAACTCCCAAGGGTTATTTAATTTACATGAACTTTGTGTTTTCAACTTTACTTCTTTATTCAACTCACCAATCACAAGGATCAATTTTTGCATATGCGGATTATTTTGTTCATGTACTAACTCAGAGAGATTAACTTTCTCTTGCAGGTGGGTTGGTTTAATTGGACAGTTCCGTCCAAAGAAATTGATATCATCTATTAAAGCTGAATTTTCTGCTGCAGAAGAATGGGATCTACCTTTGCTCAAGGAGACTGCAAAGAAATTCCTGGACAAATCACTCTATGCAGTTGGCTTATGCTCACAAATAGCTCTAACATCCTCATCATCCTTACTATTGAGCACTGAAAAGCATGGTGAGAAGAAAACAAGGCGTATGAAGGCCATGCTCTTTCACAAGGTAAAGTTCTGAAGTTGTTTTAGTAGGTCCTTTCACAAGCCCATCTCCCATTGTCCTTCATTTTGATCGCCTTCTGGCCTCTACTGTTTTCAAATGTCCAAACTTGGAAAAATGAGAAAAAAGGGGGCTTCCTGACTCCTGAGGTTCAATATGAAAGCATTCGACATCTGTTTTAAGCAACAATAAATTTTTGATACTTCACTTGGAAATTTATTATGTGATTAGTATGTTGATCATCTTTTGATCCATAATTTCTTTCTAACCAGTCATTGTCCCAACGAGAAGTTTGTCATAGTCGAAGAACATTTATTCTGTGTTACCCACCTTCAATCAAATGATTGAGTTGGGTCAAGTGATCTGCTTAACTTAACCTTAATGATAATTTCAAAGTCTGCTCTACGTCTTTCTCAATTTTGCAGCTTCCAGATCACGATATTACTTTAGAAGCTGCATGGCCTGAGTTGTTCATAGGCTGTAAAGGGAAGTACTGGGAAGTTCCTGAGTCTATATCATTGGACTGTTCATCCCTTGTCTCGGAGTCGGGACTGAGATACCGTTTTGGCATACATAAAAATAATGGCCTCCCACTGGCCATAGATTCCATTGATTGTGAAACACCCCTATCCTTATTGCCTGGTGTGTGCATGAAATCTGCCTTTTCGTATGAGAAGTCTAAGGACTTGTGGAGGCAAATAGAAACAGAGGACGATGTGATAAAAAAGACAGGAACGGACCAATTTCGGCATCGTTCATATGATATTCGTCTCAAAGAGCCTCATGCGGCAATATCTGGAATTATGGGTAATTTTAAGATTTCAGACTGTGCTAATAGATACTAGTTTTATAGTTTTGCCTTATGTAATTTAGTCTATTTGCTGAGAGTATAATTTTTTATTTGTGTTCAAATTTTATGTTCAATTCTTCGTCCATCACATACGGTGTTGGGCTGTTGGGTGATTTGTTGGAGCTAAATATTCACTTCATTGACTACAGCTTTCATTATTGAAATGACTGCTTCTATTTCCCAGCAATTTTGGTACTTTCCACATCATGGATGGAGGGCTTCTTCACTGAATATTATATTTTATGGCTAGATCAGTCTAACAAATATGTATGAAAACATTGCTAAATGCAAACATGGATGTCTGACATGTTTTATTTCGAACGAGATTTTTAATCCTTTCATAGTTGTATCATAACATTTAAATGATTCTAAAGTGGGTTCTGTGTCTGATAAAAAAAACAGTTCTTTTATTTCCTTCACATGATAGTGGCGTGAAATGACGTTCGTTCCTATATATCATTTAGTTATCAAGAATTATATCTGTTTAATTTATGATTGCATCCCGAGTTCATTAGTCTGGTACTTGGTAGAAACTTGTTTTCGTTTTACCATTTCACAGTTCTACTTTTGTCATTCTTTATTCTCCATTTGCATTTAGGGGGTACTTGTGAAGCATGGTTTGGTGGTAGGAAAGATTCATCCCAAGTTGTGGACATAAATTCTTCAAGGGCTAAGGATAGAGGTCGTTTTGTTGCTGATTTATTCGGATCAGTTTGCTATACTTTCCAACATGGGAAACTCACAAAGACATTTGGTGACCTCACCAGATTAGATGCTCGTGTTGATATTTCTTCAGCTTCTGCTTTGGCCAATTCGGTGTACAATCTCTGCCGAAGGACACAGAGCCATCGATCACCAAATTTACAGTCTTCTCCTAGACTTAGTTTAATATTTCAGCAGCAGGTGACTGTCTCCATCTGATTATCACACTCTTCACTAAATGTCATATTACAAACAAGACTGCCACCCCACATCATATATAACGAAGTCTCGAGTTTATAGATATATTATTCTTCAATGATGTGCTAGATATTGATGGTGTTTAACATTATGCAGGTGGCTGGACCAATTGTTTTCCGAGTGGATTCCAAATTTGCCTTCGACTCTTCAGGTGGGAGAAGTGGACCTCAGCTGGAAGATCTGATATGCAGCTTGAATTACTCTTTAAGAATCCTGCGTTCTGGGAAGGTTGTAGCATGGTACGCACCGAAAAGGAAAGAAGGAATGATTGAACTACGCCTGTTTGAATTCTAAAACTACGCCTGTTTAAATTTTTGTTCTATTTTGGTCCAAGTCAATTCTTGGCTTAATTCTCCAGTGACATGTTTCGTCTTAGGGTCTGTGATTCTGTCTCATGCTTACAAAAACTGTAGCTTATTAAATTTCACTCAAGGTTATATAAAATCAGTTGTTGAAATCTGTGGCTTGTGAAATAAACTGACATATGACAATAATCCAAATAAATATGACTCTAACTGGAGCTAGAAGATAGTTCATAACCCGCCTTTCAAAAATGTGCGTCCAAACTAGAAGTGATTTGCTGTTTTAAGCAGCTTTCGAGCGACTTTTTTTATAACTGACTGACAAAATAATGTGGATTTGAATTCGATACTCTTTTCAAATAAATCATTGTCTTTCACATAATAAATCCTGTGGGGAAAGAATTCCTACTACTTTTTATTCTACAAACATGCAAATGAGTGCATAAATATCGTATACGCCTATGTGTTTATCTATAAATTGACATTCATCTATTAGATGTAAAATTTAGATATGTTTTATTATATTCAATATATGAGTATTACCTGTGGGCAAAAACTTGTGTGAGACGGTCTCACGGGTCATATTTGTGAGACGGATCATTTATTTGGGTCATCCATGAAAAAGTATTACTTTTTATGCTAAGAGTATTACTTTTTATTGTGAATATGGATAGGGTTGACTCGTCTCACAAATTAAGATCCGTGAGACGCTCTCACATGAGACACACTCCTACCTTAGAATACGATGGTGGACTTATATTAAAACATATATATGTCAGACGTCAGTATATATTAAAACGCGTGATATTCATTGTAATAAAATGTAAGTTTTCTATTTTGTCCTTCGCTGATTATAGTTAAGTAAAATGATTGTTTTATTATCTAAAAAATTTAAATATAAGAAAATCAAAGCTAAGAGGCAACTGAGAAACATAATGGGCCGGAAATTTGGCTGTGATTTTTAGTGAACCCAAATATCCCATGGGCTTAATTTAAGCCTTTTACATCTATCATTTTGCAGAATTAGGGCTTTTGCTGCTGCTGCTTTTCCTTGGTGTCGCTTCCCAGACTCATCAGTCATCTCCAATGGTAGCTTCTCTATCCTTCAAGCATTAAAGATCACGCTTAATCTGCTTTCCCTGTTTGATTTTCGTATTTGTTAAAGATTCTTGGCGGAAATGGTCTTGAATTTTTGTTTTTTCAAGCTCAGATGGCTGCTGTTTTAATCATCATGTTGTTGATGTACGAGATGATGATGTCGTTGCGTATTGAAACTCGTTGGTTGTGATCGGATCCTATGGGGTTTAGTCACGCTTTTCGTGTTTCTCTCGATGGAAGTCTTGAAATTAATGAGTAAAAGTTTAGAATTCTTTAGTATTACCATACTTTAGCGGAGTTGGTACATGGAGATTTAGAAGTGTTCTATTTATTTTGTTTTTACCTTTATTTTGATTGTATTGTTAGGTGATTAGGGATGATATCCTCGTTCGTTGTTCACTTCTGTTTTACGCCGTGATATGTTTTCCGATTTGAATCAGTTTCCTTACATTGTTCTAATCACTGTACATTCTGTGATTTTAACTTTTGGTTTTTAGTAATAGTTTTTATTATTACCTTGTGTTACTTGTAAAGTGTCTCAGTTATTGTATTGATTGTAAATCTATGTTTTGTGCAGGCCAAGAGAACCAAGAAGGTTGGTATTGTTGGCAAGTACGGTAGGTCTTACTTTTATAACTGCTTTGTCAATCTCTGTTCTGTCTTTTGTTTCTGGTTGTGTGTGAATGTGTTGTCTGAAGTTGCTCTTGGCTTGTGATTATCTAGTTGGAGGTTATGAGTTCAATTCTCCCATGATCGCCTTTGTCCCATTCATGTTTGTGTAAAGTGTTTTTCCTTGAACTAATGGACTTAATATTTGAACTTCTTCCTCCAGTCTCAGTGTCTTGCCTCCGATTCATTTCTTCTGACTTGAATGGCTATTGATCTTTTGGTCTATGACACTAGGAGAGCGGCCCTTTGTTACTTTAAACCGATTTTCATTTCATATGGGAATAGTTATTGATGTTACGTAACATGTTTTTTTAGGAAGTTAGTGATTAGTTAACTTCGATTGTGAAATCTTCATGATCCTTATGTGGTAATGGCATTAAACATTCTTCTCCTTGAACTTGTATATCAGAGTTTTTGGATCCATCAGTTGTAGGCTTTGTTAATGTACTATATGTTGAGTCCTTATTTCATGTTCAAGCTCGAACCCTTTTATTTCTAATGTAATGATCAGTTTCTATTATCCTTTCGAAACATTTCAGGTACCCGTTATGGTGCAAGTTTGAGAAAGCAGATTAAGAAGATGGAAGTAAGTCAACACAGCAAGTACTTTTGTGAGTTCTGCGGGAAGGTATGCACCAAGAGTTAAGTCTATAGCATGATTGATTTGCTGGGTGATATTGGTTGATTATGCATATTCCGAATGTAATAATTCTGTAACAGTATGCCGTGAAGAGGAAGGCAGTTGGCATTTGGGGATGCAAGGATTGTGGCAAAGTGAAGGCTGGTGGTGCTTACACTTTGAAGTAATAAACTTCTTTATTTTGACCTTCTTAAATTCACATTTAGTTCCCAAACTCATAATTCCCCACCTTGCAGCACTGCTAGTGCTGTGACTGTTAGGAGCACCATCAGAAGGCTCAGGGAGCAAACTGAGAGTTAAATTTTTCGATATTTCTCATGGTCATCCGCCCATTTTGAAATTATGGGTATCATTTAGGTAATTTAGTTACTGATCAAACAGCAATGAGAGCACTACAACTATATGTATGGCGATACTTCTTTTTTCCTGAAATTACTGAAAACTCACTCCTTGGCGATCTGAATACTTGTGTATTACTTGTGTATTGTCTCATGGCTAGAAATATTAACAAATCAGATGATGATAGGAGAAATATTATGAAATCATAGTGTCTGCTCTTCGTATTTTTTAATTCTTGTTCAGGTCGTTTTGGAGTTTCCGCTAAACTTTGCTTGTCGGGTGCGAACGTCAAAACATCCCCAAACGTAGCATTTCCATAATTTCTTCGGTTAATCAACTCTTTGCTCCAACACTCCTGGCTGGTTAGAAAATAATGGGGTGGATTTTAAGACCTCTGATGACAAAGCGATAGGTTTTTTCTGAAGGATATTGTGCCCACCTTTCGGCGAATTTGTTTCGATTGGATGATTGAACACCGACTTTTTAAAATTCAGGCAAAGACAAACCCTGCTCTCGGGGTATAATTCATCGGATGGCTGTATTTATTTAATTTTTATAAATGACGCAACTATAAGAATATCGTGATTAATAAATTTAGAAAAATAACTTCAAAAAAGTTAGATTTTAAACTAATTGTATTATGATTAATACTTTTGTTATGATTAATAAATTCAGAAAAATCATTTTACTACGATTAGTAAGTTTTTCGGGGTATTATAAAGCTCCGCTAAGGTTGAAATTTTCATGTTAAAAGTTTTCGATCTAAATTGATACTTTTTAAAGACTATATTTTAATGTATTATTTTAGTAGCTAATTTATTGTTTAATTAATGGAGGATATGTTTTCTGAAAATAATGTATGATTAAGTTTGAAAATTATAATTTTATGGAATGTTTATTACCCATGAAAAAACCATTTTCCACTTTCTTACACCATGCTACAGTGATAAAATGAAAAGGGAAAAATGCCAAAATGCGAAATTGTTCCTCTGGTGATAAATTATAGCCAAAGATTAACAAATGATTTGTTGACGGGACTAATCTCTACTATCTAGAAGTAGTATATGTAATAATTCTTCAAAATTTCGATTGATTGCTTTCACAACAACTACTAGTGAAAAATATGCACACTAAATTAATACAGTCCACAACGTTAAGATTGTAAAAACAGAAAGAAATGAAAACTGACACGAGAACTGAAATAAAAAAAAGTAACAACTCATTCATTAGTTAAGCATGCTTCGTGTATCTAAGCCAACCTGCTCACGATCCACTGATATACCACAAAGCCTAATACGGAACTTTTGTCAGAAGAAGAATTAAGACATTGATAGCAGCAAAGGACCGAAAGCTACGCGTCAAGGCTTGTGAATCTTGTAGCCAAAAAACTCTAGGAATATAGTTCTGTGTTGGCTTTCGTGGCTTGAGGTGTCCATAAGTCATCAAGAAGAGATGAGGGAATGTGATTCCGAAATACGCTCCATCAATATCTTTGGTGGTAAATGAAATCATCCGTCAAGCATGTATGCAACATATAACGGGAAACGGTTCTACTCCCTTGATTCTCACATCTATATTTTAGCAAATCCAATGTATCTTGATGCATCAAAATTGTTTAGATCATGCAATATTTATGTTAATTCATTTTACAGTTCTTGTGTGTGTGTGTGTGAAATACGTATTGCCTTTGAGATTGACCATGATGTGTGGTTAAAAAAACATTCTTAATGCAACACCTGGCCACTTTGGATGAACTTTGTGTGTGTGCGAGGGAGAGGGGAGGGTTGTTAGCATGCAAATCAACCAGAGGGTCAAGGCCTCAATGCAATAGGGCAATGGAAGGATACTGCCCGTGTACTTGGATCGAGGGTAGTTAATATCTTCACATTTGGGACAGTATATCTTCACGGTGCTTGAGCGCGGGATGTCCGACCGTCCAACCGGAAGGCAAGGCTGTCCAGAGCAATAAACTCTAGGACATGTTCCAAAGTCATAGTTTTTGTACTCTTCTAACTGCTTTTCAAGTTTCAGCTCAAGTTATATATATATGAGAATGATTCAAATAAAGAGAGTATCCAATTTTAATTTGGTCATGTGAAGTCTACCTACGAAATTATCATCGAGTCATTACTGTTTGAGACAGACGTGGGAAGAGATTGTGTTTGTTACATTTTCATTTACTCTTCGAAAACACTTTGCCTTGGTTTCGCCATTTTGGTCTATAAACATGCAAGATTTACGTTAGTACTGTCGCAGAAGAAGATAATAAGAATCAATTTATCATTATCAAAGGATCGGGATTAGCAATTAAGCTAAGGGTTTTTTTTTTATAATAATTTCTAAAGACTATCTACATGTAGAAGACTAATTAAAAAAAAACTTTCTTTTTAAGTCTTTTTATACGGATCAATAAAATTAGTCTGTAAAATAGACCCAGAAAGTTTAGTTGGTCTCTAAAAATGCAATAAAATTCAGATCAAAATAAGTTATTTATTCTACGCGGCGGTACTCTAGCTCGATCGTGCAACTCAAGTTTGTTCGTTATTATCTTTTTATACAAACTATTACAAAGCCAAGTCTTCCTCTTGATTCAATCGAAAAAAATAAATAATAAAGACGACCAAGAAACAAACCATGCAGTCAACTCCCTGGCTTTTAAGTATACATAACAAGATTGAAAATAATCTCTGTAAAAATGCTAAGGTATATCAATTAATTGGTTCATATTTACTTTATATATTCATAATCAATTTATTTATTGTGGTTTCAACGTTTTATAACTTGTTTCATAAGCCCCCTTTTCAAAGAAGCAGCTGGTATTTTGTTGTGAGAAAATCCCTCACATATGAAGTAATATATATTATTATTAGAAAGTCCAAATAATTACAATTCAAAAACAAATTAAGAAACAAAATGGATCTAGCTAGCTATTATATACATATTCGATTACAATCTACCACTCCACATTTCAGCCATTGACGAGGGTTTACGACTTTCGTTTATACAATCTATTTAAGCAAAATATACTCGAATTATTATTCAAGATTTGGTCAAATTAAATTGCTTTCCTACATAAAAAATTTAGACCAAGTCCAAATTTGTGGTTCCATTTTTGTTTCAAAACAAAATATGCGGTTTCATTTAGTAGACTAGAAAATGAACAGAAACTTCCTCGTCATTGGCACGATCTCAAATTTCTTCCATTTATAGCCGCCTTCACTTTACCTAAACCTTCACAAAACACAAGTATTTATACACTAAGTTAAATCTTATTTCACAACTTTTTTCAATCTTTGTATCCAAAAAAGTTTTTCGATCATTATGGCTACTCTCCCTCAAGGCGCGGTGAGAAAAACCAGCATAAAAAGGTTCATGTACAATGAAGATACCGATACCCCAAACGACACCCGTAACGTCTTACTGATAGTGGCGGCACTGATCACTGCCGTAACATTTCAGGCAGGGGTAAATCCACCCGGGGGTGTGTGGCAGGACGACACGGATGGGCACAAGGCAGGAAGGGCGATTTATTCGGACCAAAAACAAGCGTTCTACACTTTCTTGGTATCCAACACATTAGCTTTTTCGACTTCTATTCTGGTCCTGGTTTCTTTAACTTACAAGTTCCCTTTTCATGTTGAGCTGTGGACTTCCATTTTATCCATGTTTGTGACTTACGCTTCTGCTCTTTTTGCCATAGCTCCTGATGAATCTGTGAGGTTTAGGTACCTGTTGGCTATTGCTTCAGTGCCCTTTGGGATTAGGGCTTTGAAGGAAATATATAAATGGTGGAAGACGAAGCGTATGTGATTTATATCTGTGTATGTAGATTCATAAATAAATTAATGATTTGTAATAATTATAAGCTTCTCATGCATCCTAGCCGAAGATCATTTCTGTAATAATCATGCAAAAATAAACACGTAAATCTTATAATCTTTCAAATTTAATTATGCCTATTTTTCCTTCTCTCAATCTCTGGGTGCTGACAATTAATTGGTACCCCATGCACCTTCCAATAAAGCTACATTTTGTTGCATTGTATATGACAATGGAATTATTTTATTAATCCCTTAAACTTGCGTCAATTGCAAGGATCCCCCTTTGGTTGTTCAATTTGCATTTTGCTGTCAATATATCCCTGGTCCATGAGCTCTTGGCAAGAATTCCATCGCTAGAACTGAATAGAGATTTGTCACGTTTGACGTATTTTTCTTCGCTAATCCTGAAATATTTTGCCGCCCCACATGCAGAAGTTTAAGAATGCATCTACCCAGTCAATCATATCATTCGTGGAGTTTCTTCGACCAATGCATGTTTGTGTCCGCATTAGATGTGTGTATGCACATACATAAATTTGTTTTTAGAAGAAAATTATTATTTATAGAAAAAGCACAAAAATGATAAGGGTTTATTTACATAAAATGATTATTATCTATTTAACTACCAAAAAAAAAATTTATCTCATCAATAAAAAAAAGAAATTGTTCTTGATTAGTCGATTTTACATTTTATTAATTTGACCCGTACTCGTGTTAAAATTTATTTCATTAATTAATTTTCCGAAAATATCATTACTTGGTGATTCACTCGTAACTAATCATGATGAGTGCTCTCCAATAATTATTAGAGAGAAAAAAAAAGGTAATTAAAGAGTTCAAGAAACCAATCGATCCATCTGAAAATTTTGAATCCAACTTGAAAATCAACAACAACAAAAACAAATCCCAGCCCAATATTTCTTGACAAAACTTCATAAATCCAGCAAGATTCTTGAAAATAAATCTAGAAGAAATAGTAATGAAAAGTTAAAAAGAAATATAATAGCCAGCTCAAATATCATCATATCCTAGCTCGAAACTTTTGGAAACCAACCCATGTTCATATTTTAAAATTTAACAACTCAAGAAAACTTCATAATTGAAGCAACCAGATTCTTGAAAAAAAAATAAAAATTGAATAATAAGTAGAATGTAAACTCACATGTCATCCATGAACTTGGCAGACACCATGACACTGGCGATAAGCAGCCTGTGAACGTTGAAGGAATTGATCTGCAGCGTCGGTTGCCGCTGAGTGAACCGATCAAGGTAGACGTAGGCGACAATGTAGCAAGAAGGGCTACAATTGGCATACTTGAAGATTCGTTCGAGATAGCTTTGAATTGAGATGGTTGGTCTGTTGAGGCCATGGAAGACTGAGATTTCCTGGGGTTGGAATGGGCGGTTGAGATCGTTCGACTCCGCCACTTGTTGCAGGAGAGAAGAGAGGAAGGTGATGAGTTTAGGCATCCCATCTGGGATATCTAGTTCCGCNATATACACCGTTTAGTGATTTGACATTATATACATATATTTTTTTTATTGACGATGTCATCTCTATTTTTGGAATATTATAGTTTTGTCACCTTTTATATCTTTTATTTTAGATTTAGCCTGCTACTTACTTCTTTTTTCTTTATTCCTCCACGATCATGGCATTAGTTCATGGTTTCGTCTTCGACGCAGATTCATTGATTATCATTACTCAGTTATTTGATAACTCGTACGAATTCTTTATATATATGAACCCTCAGGGAGAGAAGTTAAACCAATTATTAGTTGAACAGTAGAGATGTAGATCAAGAAATTGACTTTGCAACCAGATGCCAATTTGCATGAGTTAACATGCTGGCTGTCTACGTACAACCACAAATAATTAGATAATAAAATATTGTCATTAATAGATTGCAATCTGTCTTGGCTTATTAATTTCTAATGGTTGGCTAATTCATGAAAAAAAATATATGTAATGCATGTGTGTGTTGAATTTTCTAGTATATTATTAAACAATTTTATGAAAAAAATTATTATTATTTATCAAAATTACAAAAACATGTGTTTACTCGAAAATTAGTGAGATCCTCAGTCTCAATTTATCCGGCATTTTCTATGAAAAAAAGTTTGATTAAAAATTTAGCCGCTCCTGCACATGAATGAATAAATAACCCGAGCCACAAATGATCAACCCAGCCAGGTATTCATTCAAACGTTATTTATCTCATATTGGAACATGCATGGCTGGACCTAACATCATTTTGTTCTTCTTTTAGTGGTCATAAGTGGCTCGAAAACATTAATATTCGTCATATACCCAAGTTTATAGGGGTCACATGCAATTGTTTTCACCTGAAACACAATAATTTTTTTCGATTAAATCTGACTCAAAATTTTCAAATCTGCCATCATTCAGCCGACGTACATTTTCATTGGTTAGAGACCAACACGTATTTCTGTCATCCAAGCTTGGTCTTTGCAACTTATACCAAGCTTGAGGGGCGGTGTTAGTGTTGGTAGATTAACACAGTAGTTAAGAACTATTTAACTACGTTAAAAAAAATGAGAAATCTGGGTGATTGATTATCAAATTCAATATACGAAAATATGAAGAAATGCAAATTTTAAAATACAATAAATTTTGCCATCAAATTTGTTCCCATTATTAAAGAGATTATTGTTAAAAAATAATAATGATCTCACAAACAAAATATATTAATTATTTTGAGATGATAGAAATAAATATCATCTGTCTAAAAATAATTAATTATCGATGATGATCATGTGAGTGGTGCATTAATCTTGCTCAGACCGGGATTTTGAACTCTATGTTACAAGTGGCACTTGACAGACGACAGTGGGGAGTGGCTGATCGATTGCTCATCAATCCAGCCCGAGAGGGAACACATGCATGACGCACATATGACGTGGAGTAATCCTAATCCATCACTGGAGGAGGGCTTTTGACAACTAAATTTTGATGGCAGAGGCTTGAGAGATGAGGGAGCCAAATTCAGCTGTAATCGCCTATTTTATGCTGAGTTTTTCTTATTTTCGATAATGCCGAGACAATAGCCTATTTTGATATTTAGTTTATTTTCGATAAATTAATATGGCTTGCTCGATTTCCGTTGATTTAATATCACTTGTGACAGTCTGATTAACTATTTATATTGATTGATTTTGAATGGAAAGAAAAATTATTGATTAAAGATATATAGCTATTATTAGATGCTAAACAATTAAGAGGCAAATCTCTGATACAATATTAATATATACACAGACAATAGTATCATCCCCACAAAACACAACAGGGTGACTGCAGCTGCAAAATTCCAAAGTATTTAAGTATTTATAATTATAATAATATTTATAAAAACAAGTCCTGTCCTTATAATTCTATTGCTATCTTGCCTTATAACACCATAAGGCGAAAGGTCAAAAAGTCACATGTTCATCTTAATGCGATGATTTTACTTAATGGCATACGAACGGCCGCAAACCATCTCGAGGGATTCGGTGATCAACGAAGAAAAACTGGTCATGGCTTGGAAAACTCCTGGCAACCCTGTTTGAATGTTATTCAGTGTCATTGCTCGTGTCACCTCGACTGCCTTCAAGTGTTTATGCATCTCGTCCTCAACCCGCATCTGGCATGTTGCAAGTTCTGCTTTTTTATCAGCCAGTGGGTCTCGAGCATCCAAAACGTGCCCGTTATCTGGTCCTGTATCAGGAAGTCCTATGCCAACCATTGAGTAAGAGTGGTAATATTTTCTTTCTATGTTTCTGAGCGAGGAAGCCTTTTTCTCGAGCTCCTTTGACACATTCTCTGTTCGTTTCTTGATCTTGAGCTCCTCTATTTGCTTCAGGTATATTGAATGAACTACATTGATGAAGCTTTTGATGGCTTCAGAAGCAACTGTATCTGGGATTCGGTCGAGTACAAGTTTCCACTCATCCAAGAAAGCAAAAACCTCTGGTAGCTCCCTATTATTTGGCTCGGTGTTGATGGGGATGAAGGTTAGCCTAAACCATCCATGAAGAGAGCAAATGAAATCACGCTGAAACTTTATCAGGCGACAGAAACTGGAATGCCAAGCTAATACAGCCGATTCAAGATCACGTGTTGCCTGCTTGTGCAGGTCAGAAGTTGGTTCACCTTTGGTTGTTCGGTTAACTAGACCACGAACTTGTTGCACTATGTCGTTCTGGATTGCATGATACTGATTCATAGATCTCCACATGTACATGAACCTGCATTATCAATTTCACCCGAAGGTTGGTAATGTAGGATAAGTAACAAAATTACAAAAATGAAACAAATAAATGCATTAGTGAGCATCAAATGGAAGTCAATACACGGAATTTCCTCAGTTCTCACCCTTTATAAAGTGCAGTGGAATTTCATGAATTTATTCACAATTTAACAGGACATGTAATCGGTGATAACTGATGAACTTATCAATAGATTCCTTCATATTTGTTTGGCTCATACTCATAACCACCTCAAACATGGTTTTCATAAACACTGATCATTAGCGGACTACGACGCAACAGAAACACTTGATTTTGAATGCAAGATAAGGTGGCAATACATACCCGTGACAAAGTTCAACAAGTTGTGGGACGAGGTCCGAGTCTCGTAAAGTAACAATAGCAGTGGACGTCGTTGAAACGGCCTGAGATGTCACCACGATCAGTGATTGCAGCCGCGTTATCGATGCCTTAGTCTTGTCCAACTTGGCTTCCTCTCCCCCTCTGTACTCCTGACTTTGAAGCACTGACAACTTTTTCTCATGCTCGATCTTTACACCTTCTTTAGCCTAGATTATCCACAGTGGGCACACACCAATATATCGATAAGTATTCAGCTACAAATCTTGGCAAACATTTGGAAATTTAACTGATTCGTGCTTAATATACTCGAGGATTGCAGAAAAAAACACTGTAGAACAATATTAGAACTTTCGGTGGAAACATAGCGAGTGAAATTTTCCAGAGCCTAAAAATTTCATTATGATTAGCATTTTTTTTAGGTGATGACAGGCACACACCAGCTGGAAACTAAAAGACAAGTCTTTTGGAAGCAGACCCACCATCATGTTCCAAGTTGAAATCCTAAAGATGATTCCAGGCTGTTTTTGTCACTCAGGGTATTTTTGTCATTTCATACAGAGGCTTATCAATAAGCTAACACAACCAATATAGCACCACAACCACCCACTAAAAAGAGACGTGTTCCAAGTCTATATAATCTCTCCCCTAGCTTTTTCAAGGAACGAATTTGTCATTACATTACTAGAAATGCAATCAAGAAAAGGGAAAGCTTCATGAAATTGTCAGCTGTGGCGTCTATGAAACAACAAAACAAGATCCAAAATTCACTTCAAATGAAAAATGTGAAACCTCGATGAGGATTAGACGAAAGTGGTTGATGTTGAGAGATTCAGATCCATTACCTTCACTTCTTGATATAATTTCTTTTCCCAAGCCAAGAGCCGTTCCAAGGTGGAGCAAAGGCTCTTTGGACCACCAGATTGGTCTATCGAATAGGGTTCGAACCGGTATTTAACTGCCAATGGAGGCTTCGAAGTCCAGCTTGAACTCAGATTACTCAACATTCCACTAGAATGATAGACTGTCTCTGTAAGAAGAGGAAACAAAAACGATTAAATTGAACCAAGAAGCAACTTCCTAGTACATCCCACAATACTTATTCAAAGATATGTGAATCCTTTAGCAATCTTCATTAAGGACTGGTAAGATCAAGAGTCCAAATGATAACTCGCCCCAAAAACTTTTAGTGGGAAAAAGGACAACAGTTTTGGGGGAAATTAGAATCTCACGAGAATAGCATAGAATCGGCTAGATTTCAATTCAAGAATATACTAGGCCATAGCTATACTCACTTTTCAGCTGTTTGAAGCTACGATCAAGCTGAGCTCTCCCCGTCTCAAGTATCTCAGAGACCTGCTCTCCAGAAGCAGCAGCCTTATCGAAATACTCCTGGATAGCCGCCGCAATCTCTGCTAAATCTTTGTGCCTCACTACAACCCGACGATCAGAATTCGTCCCTTCTTTGTTTCCATCTCGCCAACTAGCCGAAGACTTTCCCTCATCCTCCGATGAAAGCTTCTCCAACTTGCTAGAGAACTTAAAGTTCGCGTTCACATGGGAATTCTCCTTGTTTGCAGCAACTGCCTCACTCTTCACCGAGCCAAAATTTGACCGAGTCCCAAAATCAGATCTTGACTTCAAATCTTCCTCAACATCCTCGTCAGATGAGCTACTTGTGCTACTATAATGATCATGGTCTTCCCATTCACTGCATTGCACCTCCTCTCTCTCAGTTTCTTCCTCCTCTTCTTTCACCCACTGCCCTTTACGGTGCAAGGGACCTTGTTTCATATGATTTCTTGCAGAACTATTACGAGTATATCGCGAGTTTGGCGAGTGATCTGACCCCCTGTCATCAAAGTGCTTGTTTTCGTCGATACCAAAAGGTCTCTGATAGCGATCACCGGTATGGCTTGAATCTTTATCATCAGTATAGTGATTATCATCATCAGAATGGTCCTCCCCGGTCCGGCCTGCGGTTCTCTTGTTGTTCTGGAGTTGGTTGAAGTGCTCGGAGTCCGGA
Organism: Primulina huaijiensis; assembly: GCF_012295235.1. Taxonomy (NCBI): domain Eukaryota; kingdom Viridiplantae; phylum Streptophyta; class Magnoliopsida; order Lamiales; family Gesneriaceae; genus Primulina; species Primulina huaijiensis. The sequence goes on along the minus strand of NC_133319.1, from coordinate 1,458,803 downwards.
GGGGAGGGGGGAGGGTAAAAATTATCCCAATTCCATACAGAAGATGCTTGTGAAGGTGTGGTTGAGTAAGTTGAATTTACGGCGGCGTTGAAAGTGAAATTATTGAGGGGTGGTGGAGAGGATGAAAAGCTTGAGTCGGAAAGGATGTGGGGTAATTTAATAGGCTTTTTCCGGCGTGGCTGCGGTTGGTGGCGGCGATGATGGGAAGAGGTTGTGGACAAGGGAGGGGATGGAGGAGGGGGCGAAGAGCGTGAAGCAGATGGGGATGGGATGTGATCATCAGTCGGTGGAATGAAGGCCGGGGGTTTAACGGCAGAGGCGGCGGTGGCAGCAGGAGTGCGGAGGAGGACGGCGGGGGTATGGTGCGAGACTGATAGTGGTTCACCGGAGGCGAAGGCGACGAGGACTGAGCCAGTTAAGCGAAGGGACCGGCAGTAATCCAAGTGAGCTGCGGCCAGGTGGTGACGGGCGTAAACTGACTCCTTTATCAAGCGGCGGCGCTCTTTGCACCGCCGCACGGTGTCCTCGTTGTCGAGCTTGGACGCCGTGCAACCCATGACTTGAAACACTCTTATCTTAAGGAATCAGCAAGTCAACCCAATAGTAGCGGCGCGTGGCGGCGGAGCAGAAGTGTCTCGCATTTAAAAGGGTGGAGGAGCCTGCCACTACATACTGCTGCTTCAACAAAAATCATATGCAATTATTACTATTTATGTATATTTTTAAAGCTTTTGTTGTTATTCTTAATTTCAATTTGGATATTGTCTTATTTCATTTCGTTAAAATATATGCATTTTTTAGAAAACAAAGAAAATCTCCATGTGGGTCCTTTTGTCCATCGTTGATTTCATCGTCCCAAATGTATTCTCTCGTGAGACGGTTTCACGAATTTTTATCTGTGAGACGGATCAACTCTACCGATATTCACAATAAAAATAATACTTTTAGCATAAAAATAATAATTTTTCATGAATTATCCAAATAAGATATCTGTTTCACAAAATACTGACTCGTGAGATCTTATCATACAAATTTTTGCCAAATTACAATTACAAGAAAAATAAATTATGATCTATATTTTCAAATGTAGTATAAGCTCCGATGAAAATTTAGGAATGATAATAAGTCATGTTATTTTCAAGTATGATAATGGATTGATTCAAAACTTGGTCCGGCAATAAACCCACCCAAACGGGACGGGTTTACACCGCCTACGGTTTATGGGTCCAATTTGGATAGGACACTTCGAATTCACGAGACGGGACGGGACCAAACTCACCCCGAACTTGACCCATTACTCTCCTTATATGGAAGTAATAATTCGACTGCACATTACCATTTACTAAAATGACGCTTTATTGTCTGTACAAATTATGAAAAAATATACATCAATTAATGGAGCATAAGGCTATTTCCAACCTTTTACACTTTTAACTTCACAATAACACGATTTATGCGTCAAAGTTCAAATATAGAGTTGTTATGTAACCCATAAACTCCAAAATAATATTCCTAAAATATTCTGTATCATTTATTTAATTCTATAAATTATTTATTTGTGAATTAATTAAATAAATTTTAATAAAAATAATTTTACTCTTAGAAACAATTAATTGGAATTTAATTTAATCTAATAAAATAATTAATTCAAATAAGTTTAATGAAACTAGTTCTTTATTAAAATTATCTTTGTGAATTAAATATAAAAATAAAATAAAATAATTTTGTTTGAGTAATTAATAAACACATAAACTTTTGTGAGATGGTTTCACGAGCCAATTTTATGAGACATGTCTCATATTTGGGTAATTCATGAAAAATTATTGTTTTTTATATAAAAAAATATTACTTATAATTTTAGATATGATCATAGTTGACACGTCTCACGGATAAAAATTCGTGAGATTTTCTCACAAAAGACATACTGATTAATAAAACAATTTTCTTTATCCGTGAGATTTTCTCACAAAAGACATACTGATTAATAAAACAATTTTCATTTAATATCCATATGCTCTAGAATTTAGACGAGACCGGGCTTTAGCCCAATGGTCTCACCCACCAGCTTAAGCTGGCTCCCTCCTCAGGTTCGATCCCTCTCCCCAGCGTGCGTTGTAAAAAAAAAAC